>NC_142954.1:25447310-25459810 GCF_046866305.1 Octopus bimaculoides
CGAAACAGGACGGGTGGCGGGTAGGTCGCAGAGAGAAGGGAAGGGTGAAAGGAAGGAAGGAAGGAAGGAAAGCAAGGAGAGAAAGAAAAATAAGGACACAAAGAAAGGAACAAAGAAAGACAGAAAGAACGGAAAGACAAAGATGAGAAGAGAGAATAAAAAGAAAGGAAATAACGAAGAAAAGAAAGGAAGGAAAAGACAGAAAGAGGAAAAAAGAAAGCGAGAAAGAAAGAACGACAGACAGAGAGAAAGAAAGAAAGAAAGAAAGAAAGGAGATTATAGAGGAAGAAAGAAAAGTAGAAAATGGCGGTTTAGACAAAGAAATTGGTTATCTCGTTTGTAGTTATAATGTCATCAGAGAACAACTTTCATTAATTCGACAAAACACAGTCGTAACGAAGAGAAACGCAATCAAAGCGAGTTGTAACGGAAGGAATTCGCTAATTCCAAATGACCTAAAGCCATAGATTGGTTTTTGCAATTATACTTGATGTCCAAGGGAAATACGAACTAACGAAAATGATAGCTCTGTCTGATGTTCCATCAAGTTGATTTATCATACATCATAGATAACGAAATCATAAAATCACACATCGTACATTATATATTGTACGCCGTACATGGTACTTTCATATAGGCTATATGATATGTGCGATATATGATAATTTCAGATTCGAAATATATGAAATATCGTTTATATTGCTCCGGCGTTCTTGATGACCGTAAATAATATCTAGATTTTATGTCCGTCTAAGTGTGCTTGCATGCATGTATGTACGTGGGTATGTATGTAAGGTTAAACACATACATACACACACACACACACCAGCACGCACACATACATATGTTTCAGTTAATGCTAGTATACATAGTTAGATATGTTTATATATGTGAATTGGTGTGTGCGTCTGTATAAATATATATATATATATATACACACACACACACACACACATGTACGCACACATACGTATTTATGTGTATGCCAGTGTTTACACATGCGTATGTATATATATACACACACACAAACACATATGTGTGCAAGTACGGATGTATATTACATATATTTATATAGGAATGCGTACACTTTTAAAGGCATATGTATTTAGATGTGTGTATACGTCTATAGGAATATATTTATAAATATATTCACTTATATGAGTGTATATATTTTCCGATGCATATATATACATATATATGCTTATATATATATATATGTATTTATATATATATATATAATGTAAGTGGTTGTAATGTTCAGGATTCGATCTCTTTCACAATATATATGTCTTTTGCATATTTATGCAAATACAGAGTTTGTAATATCACCAGTTACTAGTGTTGTCCACTTTGTCCTATTCATAAACTTATAGCATAGCAACATATGCTGGTTGACGTCTTCAAAGTATTCTTGTACATACATACAGACATACATATATGAAAAAACATACATCTATAGACGTGCTTATATTCATATATAAATATATATATTATATATCACTGTGTACATGTCTATATGCATACATATACAAATTAGACTTTATACATGGAAATTTAATCACTTGTGTATATTTCTACGTCCAGATATATAAAAAAAAAAAGCAAGCATAAGAAGCATCAAATGTATGCGTATATTTATAAGTATTCACATACATAGATATATTCGATGGATATATTCATAAATACACATATACATTGATAATAGCTATCCATTACTGAATGAGATATGGCTCCAGAATTGCTTGAAAATTAGGAGGCAGTTGTTAACCCTTGCTTCCAGTGAGATGGTAATAAGAGCAAGGACGATTATGATGAATGTCGCAGCACAACTTTCTCTCTCTGTTTCTCTCTTTCTCTCTCTTTCTCTCTCTTTCTTTCTCTCTCTCTCATATATATATATATATATATATATATATATATATATATATATATATATATATATATATATATATGTATATATATATATATATATATGTATATAATCTCTTCCTCACGAAATTTTAACTGAATGGTGTTTCGCTCACTAACAAGCACACTGTCTCTGGAATAAGACCTTTGTAACTGCAACCGTTGCTAAAGAATAACATGCCCCGTTTTAGAAATATGATGTGTGTATATGTATATATATATATATATATATATATATATATATATATATATATATATATATAAAATAAGGAATGTCTCTGAATTTTCTCAAAAAAAAAAAAAACTCCCAAGAGCAATGAAGAGACTAATAGACACATTCCACTCATCTCTACAATTACTTCTCATGTGGTAAACCAGGCTTTGCTGTGTACTTCTCTCATGTGGTAAACCAGGCTTTGCTGTGTACTTCTCTCATGTGGTAAACCAGGCTTTGCTGTGTACTTCTCTCATGTGGTAAACCAGGCTTTGCTGTGTACTTCTCTCATGTGGTAAACCAGGTTTTGCTGTGTACTTCTCTCATGTGGTAAACCAGGCTTTGCTGTGTACTTCTCTCATGTGGTAAACCAGGCTTTGCTGTGTACTTCTCTCATGTGGTAAACCAGGCTTTGCTGTGTACTTCTCTCATGTGGTAAACCAGGCTTTGCTGTGTACTTCTCTCATGTGGTAAACGAAGAGTTATCAGATGTGTTATTCTGGGCACTTGCGAACGATATGAGAGGATCAACATTACGCAACCACATGACTCGCCGTTCGACATACCATATGAAGTTGGGGAGGACTAGTAAACTTAATGGGTGACTGGTATTTCATGTTAGGGTAGTGCGAAAGACCATTCAGTTGCATGTCCGTGAGATAGATTACTAGGTAAAATAAATGAATGCATGCGAGCTAAAATGAAAACTGTGTGAAATAAAATAAGAAAACTTAAAATGTTCGGCGTATAATATACTGATTAGCATTTAGGAAATCTATATGAACGAATGATAGAGGAGTGACAAGTGAATGTAGAAAATCACCATGGAACTTTCTATAAAATATATCGTGTGTAAGCGAAATAAAGCAAAATATTTGAACCTGATTTTGCAATGTAGAATATTGTGAATTCTTCTCTCATCCATTGAATCTCTTCCTACGGACTACTGTAACACATTGTCCAGAATGGTATCCAGATAGATAGATAGATAGATAGATAGACAGAGATAGATAGATAGTGAGATGGATATTGGTATAGCACCAAATTTAGACATACGTGATGATATCGCCTCAAATACTTGAAGATAAGATACATGTCCATATGCATCAAAAGAAATTACATATACACACATTAATATATATGTCAATAGGCATAAAGATATATATATATATATATATATATATATATATATATATATATATATACATATATATATATATATATGTAAGTCAGTAAATAGTGGGGTTGTGTTATTATATATATATATATATATATATATATATATATATATATATATATATATATATATATATATATCATGTGTGAGTGTGTATATTAACTAAAGGTAGGATTCGTACATCGTAAATTGAGATAGATCTCCTGAAGCAGGCATAAAAATATTTTATTATGTAGAAATAAACCATTCCAATATTTGCTATCTGCTTTCTTTTTTTCTTTCCCTACTTTCCCCCACTCTATCTCTCTATCTTTCTCTCTTTCTCTATCAATCTATCTATCTCCCTCCTTCCCCCTCACCTAAGCATCATATCATATACAAACGCTAAATGTAATCATAAAAAGCACACATATATCTGTGTGTATATACATACACACACGCATATATATATATATATATATATATATATATATATATATATATATATATATATATATATATATCCCTAAATCTCTCTCTCTCTCTCTTCCATATATGTATATATATATATATATTATTGACATATATAATAAACGAAACACAATATTTCCGAACAACAATATATTTCCTAATTAACCTGTTTGGGTGTTTTTGCTGATTGATTTACACCATCGGGAAGTACATCATCGATATTTACACACACACACACACACTTCATGTGTGTGTGTGTGTGTGTGTGTGTGTGTGTGTGTGTGTGTGTGTGTGTGTGTGTGTGTGTGCGCGTTTGTGTTTATTTATGGCTGGCAATAATATCTTGGAGCCTGAATAAATAACCCGATGCCTCAAAGGCATTTTATTTATATAAATATTGTAAAGTTATATTCTGTTACTAGAACAGATCTCTTTTGTTTCTACCATACAACGCATACGACATGTTTGCTCGTGTGATGGCGGCGACGCAGAAGTCACTGACGCTAATATAATTCTAGCAAAGTGCCATATCTATCTATCTATCTATCTTTGTATATGTATATGCATATATATATATAAATACATATGTGCATATATATATAAATACAAGCGTATATATATATATATATATATATATATATATATATACACACACACATATGTATATACATATGTATAGGCAGTATTCATAAAAAAACACTAACAGAGGAAGACGGGTGGTGTAGAAGACAAACAGATGTATTAGTATAACGCTCGGGAATATGTATATACAAAACTGTCCGACGAACGGGAGCGTGAAACTCTGAGTAACAGCTTTTGTTATATTTCTGCTGCTTTTAAATAAAGCATATCACTGTACTATTTCAAGGTTTTTGTAAAAGACCAAGATACTTGATGGAACTCGTGACTGTAAATACAACTTATCACTTGACAGTGCCCGTGCCCACTAATTCCGATACACGCTGTCACACATGCCTCACAGCTACGATGTCAGTGAATGTCATACATACATACATACAGGATCACACGTAGACATATGCAAACGTGTGTGTTCGTGTGTGCATTCCAATTAAATAGTTGTGTTGAAGACAACATGTGCAATACCTCTAAGCTAACTTCAACCAAACACATAAAGCTATCCCAACCCACACTGGCCCAACCATCCTGACTACTCAGAGTTCGGTAATTATTAATTTCTCTCTGTAATGACAACTTTGTAATTTATTATGTCTGCTATAATAAATATTTGGCTACCATATCTGTTCTCTCCAACCCATCTCTCTATTATGGACAACAGCAATAAAATATTTAATATTGTTTCAAAATCTAAACCGAGATAGTAAGTATTTGTTTGTTTAAATGTCCCTCTCTTTACTTTTAATATTCGCATCATCCCCACATCCTTGCTCCTAATTTCTTTCTTAGCATCACATCTCTCTCTTTCTCTTCATCTTTCTTACTATATGTGTAGGTGTGTAAATGTGTGTATATGCGAAAATACATACAATTTAATTGTTAGTATAGAATATTCTTCTTTCATAGGTACACGAGGTTTTATTCTTACAGAGTGTACATCATTTACGTAGATTTCTTTAATATCGTTCAGTTTGGTTCGTTTTACAAAGAAGAGAGAAAAGGGTTTAAGGTTTTATTCTGATGTTTAAGCAGAAACACAAAACCAGTAAATCATATAGAGAAAAACGAGTTAACAACAGGAAGAATAGCGTTAAGTCATTACAAAAGGCAAAGAGTAGAATACATTATCATGAAAAAATTAATGGGGACATTGAGAGCTGTAGAATGAAGGCATTGTTGAGATAGCACCATATTTTACTGAGTGGCTCATTTATCTTGTCCAGCAGTTTTCTCTTCTTTGATTTGGTGTGCAAATGCTGCATAAAATTTTCATTGACATCGTAGCTGTGAGGCATGTGTGGTAATTTGAAATCCGACCCGGTCGCTAAGAGTGAACTTGGAGAGCATCCATTAGAAAGGCGAAAATTTCGTATTTGCAAGACGACTTGTTTTCAGCAATTCCATGAGTGTGCCAGCGGCGAATATAGGATAGCTGTATGTTACTTATGCAGAACTTCTCGATGTAGGATGCGATAATGCTTAAGCAAGAGAAACTGACTTGAATATTACGTGCATTGAAGAACGTATATTATTTTTGCGTGAATTGGCTGTGGGGTGAGAGTTCCACCAAGTAAAATCTGGAACATCCTCAAGTAAACATATCCTTTGCGCTCGAAGCACGTAGCTAACGACTTATTCTGTGAGAGAAGCCGAAGTAATTGCAACAGCCAAATACACCCCTTAACAAAAAGAAAGTGAATTGTTATTCTGTCGCTAAATAAGACTCTGTAAGTATGTATGTATGTGTGTATGTATTTATTTATGTATATATGTATGTATGTGTGCAGATTTGTATATTTTGTTTTATAAATGTATTCTCATGCATATAGTTACATATCTAGACATGCTCATATATATTTAATTAATAAACTTCTGGAAAGTATTATAGATAGATAAATGTATGGATAGGTAGGTAGATAGACAGATTATGACTAATTTAAGAAGGTGGAGACATGACATTATGGTAAAGGCGCTAGCTTTGCAATTTCGTAATACCGGGTTCAGTCCCACTGCTAGGTATCTTGGTCAAGTGTCTTCCTATACAGACGTGGGTCGTTCAATGCTTTGCGTCTAAATATGGTAGAAACGAAGTTGTGGAAGCTCATCCTATATAAGACTATATAGGCCTCTATGTCTGTGTTTCTAGCATTGACCGCTTGCAAACTGGCATCAGTTTGTATCGGCCACGTACCTTCACGCTTCGATAAAAGAGAGAATAATTACTAGGCTTTATATATGTATATATGTATATATTTATATATATACGTAATGATGGTTCGCCCGTCGAGATTGAGGTTTGAATTTTCAGTATGTATATGTATATCCTCGTAGCCCACTGTTTAGTTTAACCCAACATATGAGCTATCGTCCTTCGGCCAACAACAGATAGAGTCCACAGTTCCAAGTTCAAAGCTGCATACAACGTTCACAAACATTTACTGAGACCGTTATAAACCTTCTATCGTTTTCCACTGTATTTCATATACGTTACTCCTCTTACTGAAATCTGTAACCTTTCATCACACACGAAACACCGATTCTACTACAAGCCTTTTAGTAACTCTATTTGCCATCAGAAGCAGCCACACATGCCTTAGATTTAATATTTTTATTTATGCAATTAATCTTATCATTAAAACCACTGCGTTATAGCACTCCATAATAATAAGCTATCACTTTGAAGAAGTACTATTTATCAGATGAAATACTGGGTAAGCGTAAACTAACACTTTTCTTTGAATTATTTATAACGTCAGGCGTTTAGATTGAAGCAATATTTATGTTCTCTAACATTTTATGTTGCTTTCTAAATGTATGGTATTTATTGGTTTCTAAATCTCAGGTGATATCTAAGGAATTAACTATATGGAAATTTCTTTCAGCAATAATATTTAGGTGTAAATCTTTCAATAACTCAAACAGTTTTTTTTTTCTTTCTTAATGTATGCGACATTCAATGAACATTTTTGTCCACTCGATCAAAGCCGAGAATTTGTATGAAATTAACAGTGACACCTACAACAGGATTTTATTTCAGAGTATTACTAATATTTATATAAGTAACTAATGATATTTCATTCAATTACGTTAATTTAGAAGCTCAGCAAATAACTTCCAAGTTAAATATACATAGCGAGTCGTCAGGGTCGTTGGGGCGCCGTACAAAATACATTGCTGTATTTAATTAAGCTTCTTGATCTCTGAATTCAATATCTGCCGAGGTTAATTTTGCGTTTCCTCCTTCTGAGATCAATAAGTACTTATATATATGTAATAGACAAGTACAGTCAGTAAGTATTGAGAAGTTTTTTTTTTTTTTATCTTATTTGTTCTGTCTCTTTGTATTAACTGTTCAAATCCCAGCGTTGCATTTTCGAAACGTAGACTTAGCCCTTTGACCAGCCGAGCGTGACGACAGGTCCTCGGTTGCCTTTACTGTAAGACCTCGTGATTTCAAACATCCAAACAAGGTCTCCGATTAAAACGTGTCATCCTCAATTCCGCTTTCAGCAAACATATAAAAGGGTGGTCAGAGGTATAAGAAGTGATTACATTTATTTAAACACTTGCCAAACTTAGGAATACTACCGTTTCGCAGCCGTCTTCGTGCAATAATGATGATAATAATAATAATAATGATGATGATAATAATAGTAGTAATAATAATAATAATAATAATAGTAATATTAATAGTAATAGTAATGATAATAATAATAATAATAATCGAACGCCGTCCGCCGGATATTGTTATATTGAATAAGAGAGACAAATACTGTCAGGTCATTGATGTAGCCATACCAAATGACTTGAATGTTGTGAGTAAAGAGGCTGAACAGATCCCCAAGTAATCCGAAGTGAAAGGGGAAATGGCAAGACTATGGAATGCGAGAGGGTAATGTAAAAGTGACACCAGTGGTGATCGGAGCTTTGGGCTCAATCTCATTGAAGCTTCAAAACTCCTTCAGGAAATCCCATGCAAGACTCGAGTGAGATTCCACACAGTTTCTGGCCGACACATTTCAGTTTCTCTCCCCTGATATTACTCGACTCATAACCATAGAGAGAGAAACTTGCCCAACCTACCGCACATCGAGTTCGAATTCAAAGTGAAAAAGTTGAAACGCGAACTTCTTTACGATGCCTACACATGATTACTTTTGTTGCAAACCCTGTTATTCTTCCTGTTATTTTTTTATATTTCTCATTCTTCATTCTGGTTATGTTGTTGGCTATTTTATTCTTGTTGTTGCTCTTGTTTTGGCGGATAGTTTTGATGTAAATCCTATTGATATTATGATTGTTGTTGTTATTCTTGTTGTGCCCCTTGCCCTCGGTTTTCCTATTGTTTTCATTGGTGCTGTTACCGACGTAGTGTGTCGAGACCCTGTCGTTGTTACAGTTGATACTTCTTGTCGTCATTGTTGTTCTTATTGATGTTCTCGCTCTCTCTCGGCGGTGAGCTGGCAGAATCGTTAGCACGCCGAGAGAAATGCCCAGCGGTCTTTCGCCCGTCGCTACGTTCTGTGTTCAAATTCCGCTGAGGTCGACTTTGCCTTTCATGCTTTCGGGGTCGATAAATTAAATACCAGTCACGTACTATCGTCGATCTAATCGACTGGCCACTCCCCCCCACACCCCCACAAATTTCAGGCTTTGTGCCTAGAGTAGAAAATAATTATTGATGTTCTCTCTCGTCCTCGTTGTTGCTAATTGGTGGTGCGTCTTTTGACTCCATTGTTGCTACTCTTCACTCTCCTGACCTTTGTTCTCGGTGATGCTATTTCTGATATCCTCTCTTGTTTTCACCGTTACCATCATCACCGCGGTTGCTCTGATTGGTGCATTTTCAAGCCTCGTTTCCACAATTAATACTGATTTGCTTCTTGCTCTCGTTCCGACCATTCTTGTGCCGATTGCAGTCAAAGGTGCCAGGATTCCTATTCATATTGTCGTTGCTGCTGCTGCTGTTGTCGTATCGCTTGATATGGTTTTTGCTATTTTCATTGTCTCTTCGTCTCATTGTTGCTATTTCTATGATATCCCTTGTTGTCATTGTTACTCATTTTTACTTTCTTATTCTCGTTGTTGCTGTTGTTATTAACGATGCCGTGTCTCATACCCCACCCCCCACCCGCCACTTCTATTACTATAATCGCTATTGATGTTTTTCTACCTTTTGTCGCTGCCACTCTTATTCTTACAATTGATGATACTGCTATTATTATTATTATTATTATTATTATTATTATTGCTTTTGTTATGTTTGTTGTTGTTGTCATCGTTATCGTAGAGTTATTGCTTCGAGTCTGTGTGAATTAGTTTACATAGGAGTGAAATCTCCGCGGTTATCAGCGTTAGAAAGCCAGCAATCAGCTAACTGGTTAAACAATTTTATCCAGTCATCTGTCCAGTTTTGACCTGTCTCCAGACCTCTTCTTTTCAACATTTCACAATTCAGTCTTATCTCACACATATTTGTATACCATTCTTTGCGAAATTATATCTTTGCCGCTGTTCTTAGAGTCTCCCCTAACTCTCTCTCTCTCTCTTTCCTTCTCTCTCATTCTCTCCATCTCTCTCCCCCTATCTATCTATCTGGCTATCTCTCACTACTCTTCTAATTCACTCCGAATTTCTCTTAACTTGGTCTCTCTCTCGCTCTATTTCTCTCTTTCTATCTCTCTTTCATTATCTCTTTCGGTTAAATATGACCATATTCTCTAATTTCTTTCTACTTTTATCATGAACTTGTGCGCTTATCACTGTCTGTCTGCGTTCAAATATAACCAAATATAACACACACATACGCACACACATACACAGACACACACACACCGAATCGATTGCGTTAAAAGACTAGATTCTTCAATAGACAGCGCGAGTATCGATACAATATCAGCACACGCATAAACAAATACAAAGAAACTATAATAGTGTTTGTAAGGAGAGGGACTCCGTCGGTTTCGACGTTGAGTTATTCCAATGAAACATCTACTCGTTAAATTAACTTGGAAGTGGCTGAGTATTTCGTAAGCAAGTGTAACCTTCACGAAGTCCTTAGATTGAGTTGATTAGCAGGGTGCTGGAAATTGCTGAACTTAGTTAGAATTTATTTAGGTCGAGTAACCCATCCTACTCAAAACGTTTTTGAATAAGGTTTGTTTAAAGAAGATATTATTATTATTATTGTTGTTGTTGTTGTTGATATTTCGGGCAGAATCGTTATCACACTGGACACACTGACCACGGGTGTTTCGTCCAGTTTTACGTTCGTATTTCATATTCTGCCAGGGTCCACACTGTCCTTCATACTCGCCGAGTCGATTACGTCAGTAAGACTTGAGCGCTTAGGTCAATAGAATCGACTCGTCCGCTCTCACATACTTCAGTCATTGTTTCTTGGGTAGTATGGAAACCTACTACTACCACTAATAATAATAATAATAATAATACAATACCTGTTGCCATATGTGCCCTAGGAATGATAGCAAAAGGGGATGATTGCTACCTAGCTGAGATACCAGGAAACCCCAAAATGGCAGAAATTCAAAAGATAGTGCTCATGGGAACTGTCCATATCCTACGTAAAATACTGTCTATGTAATCTCAAATTTTTAAACAAACACATAATTTTCTTATGGTTTCTTAATCATTCTCTAGAACAACACTATGTACAAAACCAAATATATGGCATCCTAGGCACAGTACCAACATGAACTTCTAACTTGTCTCTTGAGGTCTCGGGGAGATGCTTGGAACCAACTTGTACAGATACAAAGCAAAAGTCAAACATAAAACAAAATGATGTTCTTCCTCTCTTGCTTTGAATTATCCTACTGTCTCAGTAACATTTGGGGCATTATCATCATCATCATCATCATCATCATCATCATTATTGAAGGCTAATAGAACTGTGAGCACGTTGGACACAATACGTCCGAGTTCAAATGCCATCGAGATCGACTTCGCTTTTCACCCTTTTGCGGTCGATAAAATAAGTACTGGTTGATGTAATCGACTAGCCCCTACCCTCAAATTTCAGGCCTTGTGACTCGTATAGTAGAAAGGATTATTATTCTTCTTTTCTATAATATGCACAGTGTTCGAAATTTTTGGGGAGGGGGCCAGTCTATTAGATCGACTCTAGTACACAAATGGTACTTAATTTATCGACTCCAAGAGGTCGAAAGGCAAAGTCGACCTCAGCGGAATTTGAACTCAGAACGTGAAGACGACGAAATACCGCTAAGGATTTCACCCGGCGTACGAACGTTTCTGCCAGCCCGTCGCGGTGAAAGGATTATTATTATTATTAAGGCGGTGAGCTGGCAGAATCTAGAGTACGCCGGGCAAAATTCTTGACAGCATATCGTCCGATCTTTCGTTCTGAGTTTAAATTCCGTGGAAGTTGACTTTGCCCGCCATCCTTCGTAAATCGATAAATTAAGTACCAGTGAAACACTGGGGTCGATGTAATCGACTAGTCCCCTCCCCGTCAATTTCAGGCCTTGTGCCTTTTGTAGAAAGGAATATTATTGTTGTTGTTGTCGTTGTTGTTGCTGTTCATTTTAACACATCAGTTTACAGGCGAGTATCTTATTGATAATTTTCACCTCGTTGTGACAGCCGCCATTTATTTAGAATAAAAACTGACACAAAATATTAGCCGCTTCGCTGTATTATCGTTCAGCTTGAGTAAGAAGAAAGCAATAAGAGACATCGTCTTGCCATTCTGATCTGGAAGGAAGGTTCCATTAAAACTACTGAAAGTTCCAATAAGGAGTGCCTGCAGAACATACAACTCTAATAGATTTAATAATTCTTCCACAACTAAGCAAATATGTTCTATATATTGAAAATACCAAATGTGTTCAATATATTTAATTATACAGGCAGGAATACAAGTAGACATGTACTTGGATTAAATTAAAGAATGGTTTATTTTGGGACTAAGCACCAACACTCTTATATACAAAATGCAAATTTACTACTGTTTTTTTAAGCTTTTTTATGAGATTT
This sequence comes from Octopus bimaculoides, assembly GCF_046866305.1. Classification (NCBI taxonomy): domain Eukaryota; kingdom Metazoa; phylum Mollusca; class Cephalopoda; order Octopoda; family Octopodidae; genus Octopus; species Octopus bimaculoides. The sequence goes on from NC_142954.1 coordinate 25,459,715, forward strand.
TTGGCGTCACCGAAAGCAAAGTTAATATATATAATATGATAAAAGCATTTCACTCGATAAAGAAGAATGATGTGTCCGTATACATATCAGTGGTGC
>NC_142954.1:25464810-25467310 GCF_046866305.1 Octopus bimaculoides
TAGAGTGGTTTAAATAGATTCGTTGATTCTATATTAAGTGAACGCAGATATTCCGTGCACCAAAATGCGAGTGACAATTCACTTCGTTATTGAGGATATACATTTATATATATATATATTATAATATTTTGCGTCCTAATTTCTCTAGAAATAGACAAACAATCATTATACATATATAAACACATATAAATATTAATAAACGTGTGTTCATATATATATATATATATATATATATATATACATATATATATATATGTGTGTGTGTATGTGTGTGTGTGTGTGTATGTGTGTGTGTGTGTGTGTGTATGTATGTATGTATGTATGTATGTATGTGTGTATGTATGTATGTATGTGTGTGTGTGTGTGTATATGCACATTATATATACATATGTATATATACACAGGCAGCATTTCGTATTCACATCGGCATCTGCAATCTCTACGAGAACATTATTTCCACCACCATCATCATAGAATGCAACAACAGTTGTAGAATTATCACCTAGCATTTCGCGATAGCATTCGAGATACCAAACGAAAATTTTTGATCATTTTCCCCACCGAGTTTCACAGTTCCTTTAAAGAGATGACCTTTGGAAAGACCTTTCTGAAAACACTGACCATATCTGCTTAATTTGTCATGAACCTCTGCTTGTAAATCAGTCTCAATGCATGTAAGTCATGAACCAATATCCGCTGAAATCTCTGTGCTGTGAGTGGTGGTGGTTTTTGAGAGCAGAGCGAGCATCTGACCATAAGGACGCGCGTCTGTTTCACACGAGGTAAAAGAGTGGATGAATATGAAACGGTACTAAATAACATAAGTGGGGCATACATTTGTCAACTCTCATCGACCTCTCAGAGATATCTGCCTTTCAATGAATGACGTCAGAATCATTCACATATTGAAGGGCATATCATTAAAATATATTGCTTGCATTAAAAATGTATCCGCGATTTTACTTTAAAAGAAACTGGAAATAAGTATAAAATATAAAATTGAATATAAATATAAAGCAGGAATTTTAAACACCAAAAAAAAAAAAAATATATCCTTGATTGTTAAATTTTTAATATTTTTATTTTTTTCCATTTCTAAAGTAGCGTCATCAGTCACAACTAAATTTTGTTGACAGTTCAATTGTTGACAGAACATTAATCAGTAACGATCTGTCTTCCATTTTGTTAAACAACTAATCACATCGACTCTGTCTATCGACAATAAACTCTGTCTATCGACAATAACATATGATTTATTATTTTAATGGTTACAGCTATTAACTCTTAAATGTTTCAGCTCACACATTACTGGTTTAGCATTTGTATTCATAAAAACATCTCTTGAGCACTTTTATCATAGGGCTTTTAGTTATATCAGATCACACATTCTAATCACTAAAATAGTGTTAAACGGGAAAAATATCAACTGGACTGTAATGTGTCGATTAGCTATAATCTAAGTCACTGCAGGTTTAACTACAGACAGATTTATCAGCAACGAGGAGATTTCAGAGGCCGAGGTTTCCTGAACGTTGACAAAGGAAAGCCGATACAGTTCTATATTTAAGACGTGAGGAATTATTTACATTATTTACATTACTTACATTTGACGGATATTTGTCCTCATCTTGTTTGCTGTTGACACAACGTTTCGGCTAATATACCTTCCAGCCTTCATCAGGTGTCTTGGGGAAATTTCGAACCTGGGTTCTACTTCCTATGATATTTTTCGATGTTGTTGTTGTTGTTGTTATTATTAATATTATCATTTATACGTCTTTGCAAGTATATACACATTGAAGCTTTCGTAAATGTATCGACTGCTATTTCTAGTAAACATTCGTGCTTAGGAGTACCACTACTTTCTCTTTCTCTCTCTCTCTCTGTATATATATATATATATATATATATATATATATATATATATATACACACAGCTGCATGAATGTATATAAGTATAAAGTTCTTCAGTAACTTCAAAGTTGGGTCATTTTATTAAATGTTCATAAGATAATTAATTATCATCTAATCCTGTTCATAACAAATATATACACCTCTCAATTTGTTATATACGTATATGTGTGTATGTTTTCTATATTTCGCTTGCAAGGAAAGATATAGTACTCAATACAGGGTGCATTGGATCCCCATAATATTTATTCTATTCGTATGTCATTTAACGAATACGCATGCGTAATGGAGAAACTCTCTGGGGATAATTAAGTATCATTGAGAATGCAAAGATGGCAGCTGTTAATGTAGAATCCTACCTGAACACTTTACCATAAAGTCCTGCTGTATAGCTTTGCTGATTAAATTCGTAGGAAGGGTATCAATATCGATTATCGTTGCAGCTGAACATATCTACCGGGATATTACATTAGATGTGGAACAGCTGAGATCTGAAATGAAGGCAACATCAAAAACAGCTATACTAAAGGGAATACCGTGACCATAAAAAAGAAACAGCCATAAAGGTATGCTCGGACCTAGCTAATAC
>NC_142954.1:25473509-25476009 GCF_046866305.1 Octopus bimaculoides
GCACTTGGCTTGCCCCCGCATTGTGTCTTTTTATATAAACTATGGATATATTATTGAAGATTATGCATAATGAAGCAGGAACAAAGAGTATACCTCTACACTTTCTTACCGTTTTATTGAAATATACATAAACTGCAATTCTTTGATGTATCTTGGAACGTTAATATAATAATTTGCATTTTAATTTTATTCGTGTCAGTAATTATGGGAGTAAAATATGTGAATAAGTCTATACGTGTTTGTGTTTGTGTATGTCGGTGTAACACTGTTTCTTCCTGTGTGAACGTCACGTCACATGGTTATGCTGCGTTGTAAAGGAAGGAAGTGCCTGAAGAAACTCTGGTAAACGTACACATATTGATGTATGTACATAGATGCATGTGTGTGTATATTAACTTATATATTTATGCACATATAATATAGATGTATATATTGAATAATTATGCATACATTTATAAATATATATTTTTACATACGCTTATATCTGCATATATATTTAACCTCACGTATTCATTATTTACAACATATATTCATACATGCACATACACATATATATAATGTGGTGCGTGTGTCTGTCGTATACATTTATGTATATATGCATTTATAAGTATATATAAAACCCGTTCCAATCTGCACTGTGTTATTGTCCAATTTTGATCAAATGAAATTATTAAAGTTGTTTAGTAATTTTTTATTTTAAGCATACGCGCGCTGCGATTGCATTTATAGTACCAGCCCGTCTCTGTTCAATGAACTCCTTATAATCAACATATGAGGCCTGTATTATCATTGGTGCTATTCCTAATCTATTGTTGCTCATATATGAAACCGATTCCATCGTTCTTGGATTGTCAAATCTGCTTCCATCATCGCTATTCTGCTCTTTCTATAATATTACACACTCACACTTGCACATACAAAACTGTACACTCTAAATACTGCTTTCTCTGCAACCCCAACATCCTAAATCGCGTTTGTCGACACATCAGAGTGAGGGAGGAGGGCTTCCCTAAATCTCCTTCTTTTTCCTGTCTTTTACTATTTGTGTGTGTATATATATACGTGTGTGAGTATGTGTGCGTCTGTGTCTCGATCTGTCTCACATGTATTGCGATCTTACCTTCTATTTGTCAATTCTCTGTCTCCTCCTCATCCTGCCTCTTGTTCTCTCACTTTTCGCATATGTATGGATGTGTTTGTATACATATCTCAGTTTTTTGTCTCTAACAGGCATTCAAAGACACTGACGTAATTTTCAAATTTCCTATTATTAACTTGAGTTCCTTGTAATAATTCTAGAAGCCATAGTCCGAATTTTTCCAATCAGGGTATGTACGAACGCCTAAGCAGCTACAATATATCATGAAATAGATGTCACCTGTCCATCAATTTCCACATCACCTCCCTAGAAATATTCGTTTCTATTCTAGGCATAAGTCCTGAAATTTTTGGGGAGGAGGCTGATCGATTAAATCGAACCCCAGCACGCAACTGGTACTTACTTGATCGACCCCGAAAGGATGAAAGGCAAAGACGACCTCTGCGGAATTTGAACTCAGAACGTAAAGACAGACGAAATACCGCTAGGCATTTCGCCCGGCGTGCTCACGTTTCTACCAGCTCGCCGCCTTCACGCTCTAAAAATATTGTCTAAGGTGGACCACAACTGAGACCGTCGAGACTGGAATGGTATTAATCCTAGCCTCCATTCTCAGGACTGTCCTGGTTCAAAAACAACAACAGGCCCTAGTCTCGCTATTTCGTTGCAATTCCGCGATTAAATAATAAGAGTAATCAGTGATTAGAAGCGTGCCACCCGTTATCACCCATCGTTCCACATCTAGGAATAAGTTATATAATGTTTCTCTTACTTTTAAAACGCTACGGTGTAAAACTTATGTTTGTCAGTGTATTTATGTTTAGGATGTGCATGAGCAAGTATGCATATTTATATATGTGCATGCATATATGTGTATTTTACATTAACATATATCTGTGCCTATGTATTTGTGTATCTATATACGTATGTATAAATGCTTAAGTTTAAACTAGATTCCAACAAAGATAAACAAACTCTATCGCTCGAGTTTGGATAACAAATGCGGCAAGTTTGACCCTCTGAACTTTATAAGGGCGTCGCATATTTTGACTACTTTCCTGGTCGAGCGTGTATCAGCTGGTGTTAGTTATTTAGTTAGTATCACCTGGTGACTTAACATGAATACTTCAGTGTTTGAAGACGTCTACTTAAACAAGCCAGTGTACCAATAACTATTGGTATAAATGTCAAGTTATGATCTAGGTTAGTGAAGTTATAATTTCGAAGCATTTAACTGTAAATATTCTCTTTTTCACTGATTTTCGAAGAAATATAGAACTTCAGGGCAGCTGCCCTCTGTGACTCTGGTAATTTCGCTGCTTTATTATCTCCCAAACAACTCCATCAAGACAGTTAGGTTTGCACTTTGCAGAACTTTCTATCAAAATTTTCACCGAAAAT
>NC_142954.1:25481009-25501009 GCF_046866305.1 Octopus bimaculoides
GCACGAGTTGCGTTTTAAGTGCATTAGTCTGTATGATACAGTAAGAACGCGATTGTATGTGTGATGGGGGGGGGGGGGGGAGTGCGTATGGAAGTGTGTTTGTGTGCGCGTGTGAGTGTGTGTGTTGTATCTCACTGTGTTTCGTGTGACATAAGCTGAACAGTAAGCAAGCTCAATGAAGCAAAAATGAGAAGGGAAAATACAACAAATAAAAACACTCAAGGAACATTTAAAAAATTGACCAGAAACTCAAACAAAATTATATATATATACGTGTGTGTGTGTGTGTGTGTGTGCTTATATGTATATATATATATTTATATACACACACATATATTTATGTACATTTATATGTATACGCACTTCTATGTATAGATATATATGTTTATGTAAATATGCATGTGTACGTATACATGTTGTATATGTGTGTATACATATGTAATTATATACATTAAAGATTGAACATAGGTATATACATATACACACAATACATATATACTGGAAATACACAAATTTATATGTATATGTTTGTGTGTACGTTTGTGTATATGTGAGTGTGTGTATGGATATAAGTTGCACACACCTACACAACACACACACACAAACCTATATTTAAATGCACACATTACAAACAAAATGCAAGGCTAAAAGCCAGATGGTGTTAAATCTATGCCATAGTGTGAGTGTACAGTAAATGTTTAACTATTTGTGCGTACGTGTATGAATATATATGTATGTATGCATGCACATGTAGTTCTCTATTTTCTATCTATCTACCTATATCTATTTATTTATCTCACTCTCTCCTTCACTATATATATATATATATATATATATATATATATATATATATATATATATATATATATAAAGTACATAAAAATATACATGCATGAGATACGTTAAAGTTAAGTTTTTACAATCATCAACATCGATGCGACAAGAAACATACTTCGCCTATTTCCCTTTCTGTCCGTCTGTCCCTCTCACTTTCTCTCTTCCTTTCTGTCTGTCTGTCTGTCTCTCTCTCTCTTTTTGCCCGCTGCTAAAATGTCTTCAGATAATCTTAGAAAAGCATTTGCGATTTGCTAAAGGATTATAAAGAATTTTTCTTTCCGTTCTTTCTTTTCGTACGACGACGGGGATCGAACAAGCTGAGTGCATTTAAAAGCATCATACATACATAATTGTATAGACACAGAGGTAGATGGATATATACACATGCACACACAACTCTGTGTGTGTGTGTCGATTTTTTTAGGTGATAAGAAGGTAAGAATGTAAGGAAGAAAGATGTGTTGTATTGCTTTATATGAATCAATATAAACTCGGATAATGAAAAGGCGAAAAGACTGTCGTTAAGATGTGACGTCATCGATATAGCGTTAGCCAGTCGTCCTCTATTTCCGGTGGAAACGTTTTGAATTTTTTTTTTTTTTTTTTGTAATATATCGATGCTGTTGTTGTTCATGTTCACTCTTATATTTTCTTGATTTGTGTAGTTCTTGCCGATGCTGCGTTTGCTCTTTTCTTTTTTATTAGTTTTCTCGCGCAATGAAGAACTTCCTTTTTGTGTGTGTGTGTGTGTGTGTGCGTGTGTGTGTGTGTGTGTGTGTCTGTGTCTGAAATGTCGCAGCTGCTAATCCTGTCAGAGTTGGCGATTATTTCGAAGTAATATATTCCATGCTGCTTCCATAACGGTGACTTCATTCTGAGACTTTAACTCTCGATATGTCAGACCATGTAGTTAGAAGCAACTGCTGTTGGGGCTGGTGTAGATCAACACCTAAATAAACTCTGATTAAAGAGATCTATAGATACATCTATGCCAGTCCAGCCATGACTAACCTGTCGACTCAATCGCACTTTATCACTTTATCTCAGATAAATACATGCAATAATTCCATGCATATTATAGCATTTGGCTGCTATTTCCTCTAGCTGGATAGGCAACATAGCAGCACCCTTGGTTGTTGACCCAGGGTGATTAAGTACAACTTAGCACATTTAAAGGGTGAGTGGTCTAATATAATATGAGAGTTTCTTAAGCCTTTAGCATTAAAACCGGCCACAACCGTCAGAACAATGCTACTTGTTTTATGTTGTAACTGGCCAGATTCAGCCTATCACACCCTTCTTTCAATGCCATTCTAAAAATAAACAATCTTATCAAAATTTCAGAGCTGCAAAATAATGCATGATTAGTTACAAACAACGTGAATGAAAAAGCATTACATTTGACAGAATAATTTGATTGCTAAAGGGTTAGGCATTTACAATAAAATCAGATTTAAGATTGAGCCATAAGAATGGGGGTTTCCGTCACTGAATACCTTATATGACCCCATCCAGAAATCCTCAGGAAGCTGACTCAATATGGGGCATTCAACCGAGTCACACAAGTTAAACGACCTAAAGTATGACAATGCTCCCACATCAAGCAACTCTGACCATTGCAAAAAAGGCACTCGTGTGAATTTAAACTGTGTAATCAATACACTTGACACACATAGCAGCGAGATCACACTCTAATCCCTTATGCCTGAATATATCTGCGACAAGGACAAAATCTCTCTTGAATGAACAACTAAATGCTCATCCTCCGGAACGACGGAGGACCCACCACCCGTCCTTTGCTTGAACACTAAAAGGGGACATCATTCAAAAAGTCGTTGTAGTTTTTCCTGTTCTTAACCAGAACAGAATTTATTGATACCCAAAAAGAAACAAAACTTTTAGATTCGATAAAAAATCAATAAAACTGGTAATCAATATTGGATAGCAAACAACCGCAGAGGACTTCATTAAAATATTTCGTTATCTCTTTAGTTCCATATCCGTTTTCTCTGTTTTCTCTGTCTATTTAAGTCTGAATCTATCAAAGTATTCAATCTATGATTTGTATCCAAATAAGACAAAGACACAATGTTTACCGTGAATTTACTCACGCCTTTATCATTATCCGCCATTTCCTTTCATTCTCTTTACTTCTTTCTTTCATTCTCTTTCATTCTTTAGTGCTTTCGTTGTTTCCTTCTTTCTATTCTGCGTGGTTGTATCTCTTTCCTTTCTTTCTATTCTGCGTGCTTGTATCTCTTTCTTCTTTGTCTGTCTCCTCTTTCAATCTTCTTCATATTCGTCTGCCACTGCTGCTGATGTCTTTTACTGATCATCATCCATTTACTTCTACGTCTTCTTCTTCTTGTAGTGATGTCATCATCATCATCGATAAAATTGAGCCCCGCTGTCTATGCAATCGACTCAGCTCAACCCATGAAATTATTGTCCTTGTCCCTAAATTTGAAATCATAGTTATTAATCATGTAGCTTTGGCGTCGGTCTAACTGTTCTGTAGTATTTGTCCCGGCACCTTATGTTTTGAATTCAAATCGAACTAAAGACAATATTGATTTTCACAATCAAATATTAGCCACGATGCCATCGACTAGCTCTTCCTCCATCTTCATGCGTTTATCTTTAAAAGTGAATGGCTGCGAGCTGACAAAATTGTTTGCTTGTCGGACAAAATGTTTAGCTGCATTTTTTCGACTTTGCCTTTTGACCTTTCGGTGTCGATAGATTAAGTACCAGCGAAATACTAGGGTCGATGTAATCGACTACTGCCCTCCCCCACAAAACAAAACTCAGGCCTTGTGCGTTTGGTTGAAAAGATTATTATTATTATTATTATTATTATTATTATTATTATTAGAGCTATTTCGGGAAGAATCGTTAGTGGTGTCTCTTGAAACTCTATACGTCTGATTGTGTTCAAATTCTGCCGAGATCGACTTTGCCTTTCATCCTTTCGGAATCGGTAAAACGTAGTATTAGTTGAGCGGAGGAGTCAATGTACTCGACTTACCCCACCCACTGAAAACAACAGCTTACACTGCATTCAGCCACCTCCACCTAACACTATCGTGGACCCTGTCTACTGAGGAGCCGTGATGTAAATTTACTATCTTAAATATACGTAGAAAAGGTTAAATGAAATAACAAAACCATGAGAATGGAATTTTATTTGAGACATCATTTTTGCCTGATTTCCCTTTGGTTTCGTTATGAAACAACCGATTAGAATGTATTAGAAAGCAGCAAGCAATCTAAACTACAAGACCAGCATCACATTGAGGTTTATGGAAGTTAGCCAAATGTCTGAAATTAGGAGAGAACAATTAAATATCTTTATCAGTTAAAATTTCACAAGATTAAAAAGGCAGGACTAATTTTTCGACATGACCTTCAAGATTAGAATCACATTAAACAGGAAGCCGGGCGACTAGATTAAAACATTTATCGATAAATGATAAAAAGATTTTTATTTATTATTTGAAGCGGTGCCAATATTTGGTCGATTTAATAGAATGAGAAAGAGAATTCTACATGAGAGAATAATTATTTTGATTTTTCACAAAGGAACGCATTACGTTAAAGACACTCGGCTGTTGAAGCAATGATCATTAGTTGCTAATCATATTTTCTAAACTCACCAGGAGCCAATGCTGGTTTGTAAATTATTGGAAAAATTGTAAGGGCAAGGCCTTTTCTGCAACCCTTTGCAATACACATAACAATGAAATCTTGTGATAGCAAGAATAAAACTATGTGATTGCTTTGTAGAATTAACCGAGTGTCTATGCTTATATTTGTTCAGCTTTGTATTTCAATTTTGCTAAAACAATTACTCTAAAACTATGGCTTCTTCAACAGCTTAAGTTTCTTTGTTTACTCAACCAGTAAATACAGGCTTTGTACTTAAAGTCAGACCATATAGGACCCTGACGTCTCAAACGACTTCACCTCAATATTTATTTTGTCTCATTCGTCTAAAACCATTTTCTAAATATTTTGATTCGGACTTATTCTGCTCCTTCACCTATAGAACACTCTGGAACTCACGTTTGTCTTCCTCCGGGAATCTGTCTTTTTCCATCACTAACATCAATTGCACGAACTCCGAATAACCACCTATGAACTATCCTCTAGTCCCCAAAAACATTCTCCTCTCGAAACATCAAACTTTAAGTACATCATTTTTTAAATATCTCTCGCGATTTATTGCTGGCAAGATTATAACATCATCATGAGGAATTAAATTAATTATATATACTTCGATCACTTTGAATTCTGATCATCACCAGTTTTTTGGGGGTTTTTTTTTTGTCAATTTGTATGTTTTTTTTTATGTCAGTTCATAGTTTTTGTACAAGGACTGTATCATGTTGAAGTCAGTAAGAATGGTTGTACCATTGTTGTAGATTTACTAGGAATGAACCATCTCATGGCCGATTTCCTGATCTTCGAATGTCGTGGAAGGAGGTGAGGCAGTTATCCTACTCCTGATCCCCTTTTTCTCCAGATGTACTATGAAAGCTTGCATCAGCTATGCTTATCCCAGCTACATGTGTGTCATATTGGATTTGAACTCAGAATCTTTAGGCGTGATCGATACTAATAATGCAGGTACATTAGACATAACTTTATTACCTCAAATCCCGAAATAAAATTTTGTAGTTCAGACTCAGTCTGTGTACATATTATGGAATAAGGTAAACGGTGAGCTGTCTTGGTCTTGTCGAAATACCGTCTAGGATGGATGTATTGTAAAGAAACTGGCTCAACAAGAGGTTATATAAACTAGTAAATCACACCTTGTGCTTATAATAGAAAAGAGTAAACTAATAAAAGAAATAGAGAGAAACAGAGAATTGGATACATTTGACGGTTCATTATATGTTGGAGTGTTACCCAATGAATGATAAAGACGATGAACAGGTTATGTTTGGTTAGAGGCAAAGTATTGAATAGAGTGGTTTCCTGCCACTTTAAGTTATGTCCTTTTCAGAGTTCATCTAACCACAATCAGCTATCTACACAAGAAGGCATTGAATATATCACTGTACATATGCATGTATATTTATATGGATTTATGCAAATTTATGTGTCCGCATGTGCATATATGAATATTTTATCACATGCTCCATTGAGAGGTATTAAGGTTTATCTACGTGAAATTTACATAAATGTGGGATTTCGCTTAAAGATGAGGTACCATATAATCGATGTTTAATTGAAAGTTTCAGTGATGCTGTTTCGAATTTCTGTTCCTCTCTAATTGCTCCATAGAACCCTCGGGAAATTATTTGTTTTCAAACTATCAGTACTAAATGGTTACCGTTTTCGACTCAAAGTAAACAAAGCTATAAATAATACCAATTGGAATAACCAGTAAAAAAAATCCTTGGGTTTAGAAGTGTTTCTAAAAATGTAAAACATTGTTATCAGGTAAGCAATATCAAATACAGATATAGTTACCTTGTAATGTTATACTCCATATTTTTGTATGTTTTATGTTAATTTCAAAAGTAATGTGTTTCGTGCGTGATTATATTTGATATTTTGCATGTTATACGGCACCGTCACTCCGATTAACCGAACAGCTTGTTCGTGAAATTAAAGTGCAAGTGGCTGAGTAGTCCACAGGCATGCATACCTTTGACGTTATTCTCGGGGAGATTCAGCATGACACAGAACGTGACGAGGCTGGCCCTTTCAAATACAGGTGTTACGTCCCTTTGCCAGTTGGGCGGACTGAATAGACATAAAAGAAATTGTCTTGCTGAAGGACACAACGCACCTTAGGGAATTGAACTCACGCTCGCACGATTCAGAACCGATTACCCTAACCACTAAGCCACGCGCCTTCATGCACGTTATATAATTATATTTTATATATATATATATATGTTATGCCTTTCTGAAATTACATCGTTTTTGGTTGTTAACAATAACCGAGCGGCCAACTTCCTCTCCAATCAACTCACCCTATCCATTTAATAATCCAATCTAGTTTAATTCCAGACATAACTCTTGATGTATGGGCATGGTTGGAATGTCTCTGACGTGTCAGTCGTATGATGAGAGACATTCCAGCTCTGATAATCACGTAGATTTAAAGGGTGTGTTTAAATCTACATGATACAATGCGTAATTTACATCTTTAAGTCAGAACGGAGCGATGTGAGGAGGATTTGGCTGTTCTTTCGCTCAAAATGTTTCTGTACTTGTTCATCTGTGTTCCACTTCTGATCCAAGTCATCATAATCATACGAACCTATAATCAAATCATCCGAACTTTGACCACATCATCGATTTCTATTCCCGATCGTAGATTTTCAAATTCTTTTGAAAATGTAGGGAGATTTAGCTGCTAAATTTACCACGTCGAAAAAAATCGAAATCATGATAACATTTGTAATTAATTGACATTCAGAACCGGAATTAGAGCCTCCACATATCTACAATAAAAGAATTACGGGAATTAGGGAGAGAATGAAATTCGAACGCATATCTCGAGAGTCATTGGCTTAATGATTGTTTGTTATTCAGTCTATCATCAAAATCAGTCCGCCTTCTAGGCCATTGAGATTTTTACACACACACACACTCAGGTGTGTGTGTGTGTATAAGCGCTTTCATATATATATATATGTGTGTGTGTGTGTGTGTGTGGACACACACACACACACACACACACACACATATATATGTACATACATACATGCATAAATAGTTGAGTGTGTATATATGTATACATATATATGTGTATATATACATAAATAAAGTCGAGTGTGTATATATGTATATATATATATACATATATATTTGCGTTTTCTAAATCTACACTAATACACACACACACACACACACACACACATATATATATATATACACACACAATATTGACATGAACACAAAAGGTATATACATTATATGTATGTGCATAAGTGTGTATATGGTCACAAACGCAGGAGATAATGACGTAGAGAAAATGGTAAGCAGAAGTTATTTATAATAATTTTGATGTCAACCTCTTCTACTTAAGATTTCTTCAGCAATTCTGACATCAATTGTGTTGATGCTTATCGATCTGTTTTAACTTTACGCCAGATGCTCTTGTACACAACACACACATAGATACATACACACGTGCATATATATATATATATATATATATGTTTGTGTATTAGCAGATATTTCTTTACTGCGTTCGATAAAAACGTAAGGTATTAAGGAGGAGATAAATACGGAGAAACAATAGTACTTCATGAACATAAAGATCGCATGTGTCCAAACGCAGGAAATGTGTCCGAGAAGGTTCTCCATGATTGTAGGAATTGAAGCAACTATTATGCAGGAATGTAAGAATCTCTCTCACCTTACCTCTCACTCTAACGCCCTCTCTCTCTCTCTCCATCTCTGCATACACACATACATACATATGCATATATATATATAATAAAAATAAACAAGGCTATCCAGAGGTGATACAGTACGATCGTTTCAAGCAACTTCATTTAATTGAACAATGCAATCATTACATCAATTTAGCTTCTAAGCTGGAATGAAGACAGCATGTTCTCTGTCTATCTACTTACCTTCTTGGGGTAATGTGTTCATCTGTTTTTTAATTCAATTAAATTCTATGTTTTATGCAGCTGTGGGTTGCTCTGAATTTAAATTGATGTAATCATTGCATTGTTCAATTAAATGGAGTTGCTTGAAACGATTGTACTGCATTACCTCTGGATATCTTTGTTGCTTATTTTGATTTTAATCACCTTCTTTTGAAATTGTATGGATAATACCGTACTAAATTCTGTGCCTCCATTTTAGTACCATATCCATCTGTATCTAAATTTTTGCTATACATATTTATTTATTTATATATATATATATATGTAAGAGAGTATCCGTTTTGGTGTTTGAAAATGCACCTGAATCTAAAAAACGTGTAGCAATTTTTAAATTGATTTATTCGCATAGCAAACTAGTTCTGGCAGTCTTTCTGCTATTCGATGTTACCAATATATATAATAAAAAAAAGTAGTGGAGGAGTTTAAGTATGTTTAAAATTACAAAATCCCAAAAATTTCTTCCTACGTAGGACTACACTTTGCCATATATATATATATATATATATATATATATATATATATATATAAATTGTATACGTGTGTGCATGGGTGAAGGTAGAGGTGCATGCATAAATGTGTATATGCATAGGTGTGTGGTTTTATAGATAGATAGATATTTTTGTGGAACAAGGAGGGGAAATAAAAGTCAATGAACAACCTCATGGCTGGGTACAACACGAAACTCACGCCCCTTGAGTCATACATATCAGTGTATCCATGTGAACGTGTGTCTGTGCGAGTGTATTTGTAAACTAGACGTGGCATATGTAAGGAAGCAAGTTACATTGTGTTAATGCTTAAACACAGCAAACAGAAACTTATATATGCACGCTCACACATATATATATATATATATATATACATATATATATGTATATACATATAGGAATACACGTATATGTATGTGTTTATATATACATATATGTATGTATGAGCACATGTGTATGTGTTTATATATATATATATATATATATATATATATATATATATACATATGTTTGTATGTATATGCATGTATGTATATCTATATGTATGTCGGAGAGAGGAGAGAAAAACAAAATGAAGAATAAATATAACATTAGTGTGTAGCGATAGGATGTCTTTGTATCAGTGACATAAGAAGAAAAAAGTCTTGTACGTGTTGCTCGTGGGTAAACAAGTTAGATACAAGAATACAAACAAAAAAAAAGAGACGAAACACGGTGTAAAACTTGCAGACACGTTCGTACTGACGTATACATACGTATGCTTAGATACAAAATCAATACAGAATTTTGGTAACGAGCTGTAGGGCACCGGTTGGCGATTGACGAAGAAATATAGAATGAAGCAAAAAGAGATTTTATCCAGAAAAATAAAAACGTAATAGAACACAAATGTAGAAATGTAGATGTCAAGACAAAAAAATATAAATAGCAAAATACTTACAGTAAATATATGATGGTAATGGTGTCGATGATGCTGGTGGTAGTAAAGAGGATATAAACAAAAGTGAAAATAAGAATAGCATTATTAGTAGCAGCATAATTTCAAATATTTTGCACAAGGCCAGCAAATCCTGGAGAAAGGGTGTATGTTGATTTTATCGACATCGGTGCACAATTTTATCGATCCCCAAAATATGAGAGGTAAAGTCGACCTCGAAGGAATTTTGAGCTCTTAATAATAATAATGATAATAATGGTTTAAAATTTTGGCATAAGGCCAGCGACTTCTTGGGAGTGGACTAGTCGATTATATCGACACCATCACTGGTACTTATTTTATCGACCGCGAAACGATGACAGGCAAAGTCGACCTCCGTGGAATTTGAACTCAGAAAGTAAAGATGGACGAAATGCCGCTAAGCACTTTCCCTGCTGTGCTAATGATTCTACCAGCTCGCCGCCTTAATAATAATAATAATTCTTTCTATTTAAGGCACGAGGCCTGAAATTTGTGGAGAATGGTTCTGCCAGCTCGCTACCTTCTTCATAATCCTTTCTACTAAAGGCACAAGTTTTGAAATTGTGGGGGAGGGGACGAGGTGATCACATCGACCCCAGTGACAATAATAAAAACCACCGACTTGACAATAAAAATAATCCTTTCTAGGGAAGCTACAAGTCCTGAAATTTTGGGGAGGGGGTGGGTGGGCAGATGATTACATCGACCTCAGTGTTTCACTGGTACTTATTTTATCGATCCTGAAACGATGAAAGGCGAAGTCGCCCTCTATTCAATTTGAACTTAGACGGACGAAACGCCGCTATGTATTTCGTCCTGCATGCTAATGATTGTGCCAGCTCGCCGCCACCTTCGCAATAATCCTTTCTATTATAGGCACAAGGCCTGAAATTGGGGGGACAGAATAGCCGATCACATCGACCCCAGTGTGTAATTGGTACCCTGGAGAGGATCGCGCTCGTTTTTTGTGACGAGTAAAGAGCGTAATATTGAAGATAAGGCGGAGGAGGCGATGATGATAATGATGGTGGTTCTGATGAGGAGAGAAAAAAACTGTTGGTGGACGATGCAGCACCGACAGCAGCAGTAGTAATAGTAGTAGTTAGTTATTTAACGCTGGTCAATACAATCTTGCAATGCCCATCACGTCTCACTCACAAAATCAAATTAGCCATAATTCCGATGTTTCTAAAATAGTAAAGCGTCAGATATTTGGTGCATTCTGTTGCTATTTCTAGCTTGAGTGGTTGTCAATGAGGTGAACAATGTTTGTTTTTCTTCCAAAGACATCGTTGATTATCTCTATAGCGGAAGTTGAAACACCGGAGCTGCTAAACATAGCAGTGCAATCTCCCTCAATCATACTTATATCATCCTAACCTTAATACAATTAATGACAAGAAAATCAATATTTACAGGATTTCAACACAGAACCAAAATAAATATAAATCAAAACCGGAAGTGATCTTTTAGTCTTTTTTACTTTCCCCTTTCACTATTCAAGTCGCCCTTCGGAAACATAAACGAACACACCGGATAACTGAAATGGTTAAATCGAAGAAGAACAAACTGAAACGGAAATTTTCCGAAATGTTCCAATGTGATCAACTGCTGCAGGCTTTTTCGCGAAAATAATTATCATTCATTCGTATTTCCATCTCAAATTAATGTAGTAACTTTTTCTTCTTACTTCTGTTATTTCTGTCTCTCTCTCTCTCTTTTTCTATCTTTCTCTCCTTCTCTCTTTCTCTCTCTCTCTCTCCCCAACATATTCTTGTTTAACTTCTTTGCCTGAACTGGTACAAATCTATATACATCTGCATTTTGCACTGAAGATGCACAAAATGAGGAAACGCAAGCGTATACAGAATTAGAGAATATTAAATATTAAGTATCAAATATACAAGAAGACATTTAGCCTTTAATTATCAAATACGTGTTTGCAACAATCTCGAAAAATAAAATTAAAAAAAGGATAAGCAATGCTTTTCTCATTCTTTTTTCATTCTTCTATGCAGATGAAGAGATGAAGGATTCAAACACGACGCTCAAAAGCCGGTTACATCGACCCCAGTGCTCAGCTGGTACTTATTTTATCGATGAAAGGCAAAGTCTACATCAGCGGAACTTGAACTCAGAACGTAAAGACTAGCACAAGTATGGGTGAAAGAGACACACACAACCCACCTAAAGCTCGTGGCTGACAGACAAAATACATATGGTCTTTCTTTACATATGATTAGTGAAAAAATATTATGGCACTCATATCAAAATTGATATCTTGTATAAAGACCTAGGAATAAAACAAGAAATGCGTCTCGGAGGTTAAAGAAAAATCAACTACATTAAATTGTGTGAAATAGCAGACAGGGTGGTTTAAGGATCAACCATTCCATAAGATCTCAGCCTCGACATCAACTATTTGGAATACCAAATGTTAATACTTATTTTTATCTAATCGTACACATGTAGCAGTACGAGAAAGAGACACGGTTATACAAGAGTTTGGAATCTTAATAACAATAGCTATATCTGTCTCAAACAACACTTATTAAGTTCTCTCATAGAGAGGTGGGGAAATAGTTTTGGTTGCAGATCAGCTTTATCGACTTGGCTTCGATCTTAAAACCAACAGCAGCACAGCGTGTAGCCGTGACTTGCTTACAATATGGTTGCTTATATTCCCATGAGAAACCGTTTCTTCGCCGTGACGGAAGATATTATCCAGTCGACAGCCTTTCAAATAAAACGATGCGAATTTCTATTGACGTTTATGTCATTAGTCTCCTATCTAAGCGTTGCATTGTCATGTGCCTGGGGTCAATCTGTCCACTGATATCAGCCATAAATATTCAGTCTTCTTTGCCAGACTATATCGTGCAATATATCGTACCTTCTTTCAGACGATACAGAATAATTTCAATGAGATTTACCTACTATAACTAGCATTTCATGTGACTACGCATTAGTCAGAAGTACTAGCGATAAACAAAATTTTTGATATATTTTGTGATGTAGGTGTGTGTTCAGCGGTTGGTTCGTGCGCTGGGTTCGGTAGCCTTTGTTATTTGCCTACAACCATAGAGATCTACAACGTACAACTCTTAAAAACTTGAATCTTTTCTAAAAGCTTAAAGATTTATCTTCGCAGAGCCTCGCTTTTAGCATTTCGTCTTTGTAATTCAAAATCTTTTAATTCAGACAGCTTAGCAAATAGCGGTTGTTGTTTCTTCCGACTGGAATTTTTTGTCTTACTTTCTTACATCTGTCTCGAAATTAATGCTACTCTTTCATTTTTGAATTTCTTTCTGGTTTTTGTAACTGTTCACCTCCAAATCGGAATTGTAATCCAAAAGCGCCGGGAGGGGTTTTTCCCGCCTTATTTTTAATTTCATTTTTCAATCAATCTTTTCAATTTGAAGAGAATATTTGTGTGATATGACAGGTATCTGGAAAGAAAGTCGAGCCTCTGTTTGAACACACATGTTAAATCTCATGGTTAAAGCTAGAACTACAGATAGAAAACAAATCTTAGAAGAGGTTATTAACAGGAATGGTAAGTCTGACTTCGAAATTGGCCGAGAGGAGGTTGCACCAAGAAAATCGCACAATTAGACATGCTGCTGGCTCGATTCGATTCTTCACATTGCTGCAGGTTTCGAATATATACATGAAATTATACGTACACTTATTTATATATATATATGTATATATATATATATATAAATGTGTGTGTGTGTGAGAGAGAGAGTGTCTATATATATATCACATATACAAGAGAGAGAGGGAGTGTAGGGAGATATATAGAGAAAGACTACATACATATACCTATTTATTTAGTTATGCGTATATATATATATATATATATATATATATATATATATATATATATAGAGAGAGAGAGAGAGAGAGAGGGAGAGGGAGAGGGAGAGAGAGAGGGAGAGGGAGAGGGAGAGAGAGAGAGAGAGAGAGGGAGAGAGGGAGAGGGAGAGGGAGAGAGAGAGAGGGAGAGAGAGAGAGAGAGAAAGAGTGGGGGGGATAGATTTTAAGAGGGAGAAAGAGAGATGCTGTATGCGTGTTTGTATGTAATTGTTTACGCAAAAACATAGTGTTCGTATTCATTCCAAATTATTATCCACTGCTATAACTTTGACTCTCAAATATCAAAGCTCGGTTTTTAGAAAACATTTGTCAAGTAACTCTGACAATTGTGACAAAGTAACACGAGTGTTTCTGCGGCGTTGATGGCGAGCCAGGGTGACAGTGGCGACGGCCTTGCTGCTGCCGCTGTGACTGCTGCTTTGGGTCTCCAGTGATTTTGATGGCAGTTTGAAGAAACGGATTCTAATGCGATGCAGACTCTGTTCATGGTACTGTCAAAATGGTACTTAAATGATTACTGTGCATGATGGTGACGAGATTTCGTTCTGATGGACACATCGCAAGTGCATGATTTCAGGAAGGAGACGAAGTGTTGTGGTGGGGGCGTCGTGGTTTTAAAGGTGTGGGTGGTGGTGGTGGTGGTGGTGGTGGTATTTCTAATATGATGAAAGTGGTTCTCTTGGTTCTGGCGATGGCGGTGCCGGCGGCGATGGCGGTGGTGGAGATGAGATTGATTATAATATAGAGCTGGTTTTACTGATATAACAAATAGCATACAAGCCTTTGACTGTGTTCATTAAACAGGTGAATTACTTACCGCATCGGCTTTTGAAGTCGTCACAATTATTCCACAGTAGCTGTATAGATATATACACACGCAAAAAGAAACACACACTCTCTAATATATAAAGTACGAATAGACACATACACATATATGTCTGTGTGTCTGTGTTTTCGTGTTTGCATGTGATGGTTTATTAATGAGCAGGTGGCAGAGCCATGAGTCGAGTTGAAGGTTCCTGATCTTTTTCGAAAGATTTCAAAGCCTTGAAAGAGAATAAGTTTGATGGGTGGTCGTTGAGAAACAAATATATTTGCTTTAATTTAAGAAGAAATAAGGATTTTATGCTGTAACTGTTCTTTGTGCGTACAAACAACACCAAAAAAACTACATATATATATATATATATATATATATATATATATATATATCAATATGAAAGTAGCGTAGGCGTGTAGTAAAAAGCTCATTTTCCAATCAGATGGTTT
This sequence comes from Octopus bimaculoides, assembly GCF_046866305.1. NCBI lineage: Eukaryota > Metazoa > Mollusca > Cephalopoda > Octopoda > Octopodidae > Octopus > Octopus bimaculoides. The sequence goes on from NC_142954.1 coordinate 25,496,087, forward strand.
TACGTTCAATCCCACCGCTTGGAACCTTGGGTAATTGTCCTCCACTATAGTCTCGGCCCGACTAAGAATTCGGTAGACAAAAACTGAAAGAAGTTCGACATATCACATTTCTTCTGTGAGGCCCAATTTTCGATAGGTGCTTTCTACGTGCCGCCGGCACGGGTGCCAGCTACGTGATACCAACAACGGACACAACTATGATTTCTCTTGGCTTGAAGGGTCTACTACCAAAGTCTCGGTCACTCGGTAGGAAACTTAGCTAAGACAACTAATTGTAAAGAGAGGCTAGCATGTATTAGAAGTAACAAGAAAACTGTTATATTTGAGAATTGCCTAATGAAATAGTCTCTACTTTAAATATATATAGACCAATCACTTCATGAGAAATTATAAAAACTCGAGATGTACTTGTTGGCTTGGGATAAAAATTGGTCCTTTCTCATCTTGTATGAGGAATACCGAGTGTCTTCATGCACTACTTGCCTGATAAAGATCTCAGACACTCCCATGTCCCTGGCGATGGACCTGATTGTCATGGAGAGATCGTTGTCAATCGTGGCTTGGATCTCTCCAATGAATTCAGTTCTTTTCTTATCAGGACTACCAGAATGGGGATTTTAGAGTTGCTGTACTTCGTAGACACCATTAGAATCAGCCAAATCTTTCCGAATTCTCAGCACTGTCCGCAGATTGACACACAAAAACTCTGGGATGTTCGTATTGGAGCTGTCGGTGCAAATACCAAGTAGTACAGCATGATATTTCCAAATTTCTGCCTCATTGTTCTGTTTTTGTGACAGACAGTGCTCAACTGACCCTACTATACCGTGTAATCAACAAAACAATGCGCGAAATAAAAAATATATGATGCAAATTTACCCATCGCATCCTGTATGTGTGTGTCTGTGTGTATATATATATATATATATATATATATATATATATGCACACATATTTAAATACTCAACCGTATGTACAGCTGTAGTATATGTACATATGCTTCCACACCGAATTGTATATAAAGGAATGTAGGTGTATATACATATAATTATATATTTATTTATATAGTTATATATATATAATGTACGTCTGTATATATATGTGTGGGTGTCTATGTATGTATGTATGTAGGTATGTATGACAGTGCAGCAGAATATTATGTCAGACAGTATAATGTTTTGTAATGAAAAACTGTCCCCTTTATCGCAGAGTGACCTTAGCATTTCATTGGCTAATACAAATCACGTAAGCAAAACTCATAAAGGCTGGTTAAGTACCGACCATGATAAAAGAAAACAGATTCTTTTTAAGTGGAATCATCTCTTTTTTTTTTTTTTTTGCATTCTATGTCGTGTTTAGAACCATTACTTACGTTTGTGTCCTCTTTTTTTTTCCTGTGTGTGTGTGTGTGTGTTTGTGTGTGTGTTTGTGCGTGTGTGACAATGCAGCAGATTATAATGTGTGTGTGTGTGTGTGTGTGATTTTACGTATGTGTATATTTGTGGTATTTGCGTGAGAACTAACCCACTGAAAAAGGTCCATTAATCGGTAGATATTTTATTTTTTGCTATCAGCTTTCGTGTGGCTGTGTTGCTGTAATGGTCCTCATTGAAATACTAGTGTGTTGTGAAGTCTTGTATCAATGACCAGGATCAAACGAAGGATTTCAATTCACCCGGTAATGCAAGCTAAACTAAATGGCTTTCGCTCTAAATAAAATATAGGCCTGCTTTTATTTAATGAATTTTTTGTAGTTGCTTTCGAGTCTTTATTATGTCGGCCATTTTGTAGTTACGGGCTTATGGCAATGGTAGTGGTTCTTTGTGTTTACGTAGGTCTTGTTCTGTTGATACGGCTGCCGGCTGGAACGATGTGATGCCGAGCTGGTTGCGTCGGTGTGTTTCGTGGTTGTAGCACCAAAGTATTGTGGTGTTGGTAATGTAGTTTCTTTGCTACGGATCAGGTCTGATCTAGTAGACATACGATACAACTATATTCTAATCATAGCCACCTCGTCTATTTCTGTCATTCGTCAGATATGGAGTGTCTAAAATATATGCATGCACACTCAAGCATACACACACACACGTGTGCATATGCATATGTATGTATGTGTGTGTGTGTGTGTGTATGTATACAGGGGCTGGACAAAATAATGGAAACACCTTAAAATTTCATACAAATTAATTTTAATATGGTTTAGGACCGACTTTGGCAGTAATTACAGTTTGAATTCTATGAGATTTGGACTCGTACGAAGTTTGAATTGTTTCCAAAGGAATTGTTGTCCATTCCTCAGCTAAAACAGACTCCAGTTCTTGTAGTGATGATGGTGGAGGATATCGACTCCTTACTTGTTTTTCTTGAGGAGGTCATTAAGTTCTGCAGTAATTTTGGGAGCTGTACTTTTCTGATCCTTTCTAACAATTCGCATAAGAGACCGATGGTCCCTATCTGAAAGTTTGGGTTTTCCTCTGAAGTTTTGTTTCGATGAGGATGTCTTTCCTTCTTTCCCAAAATCTGTCATTACTTTCGATATATACATATATATATATATATATATCCAAGTAGGAAGGTGGAAACATTTTTTGGTATTATTTATTCACCGTTACACTTTCTTCATTTCCCAATAAAAATTACAAAATTGTACACGCTAAATAAACATGTCAGAAATTTTCTATTAGAAATCCTTCAGAGACAAAATGAAATAATGCGAAGTTTGTGGATTGAGAGCTTATGTATAGTTAGTAACGAAGAGTAGTATAAATAGTAGGGAGGAAAAATAAAAAAGTAGTAACGAAAAAAGAGAGGGAGAGAGATGCACACATAAATAAGTATATTTAAATACATACATACTTAACAAGTGAATAATGGAGTTGCTGGTACAACATTTATTCCACGGTTTATAATTGTCTTAACGTATTACGACAAATCATATAACATAAAAGGACGCAGATTATACAGGAATGGTTCTTTCTTCTCGATTATATAATGCACATTAGAGTCATAATTGTGCTGCAGTCTTTTGTTCATAAATATGCTTCTGAGCAAGTATATACGATTACAAACTGGATTTACATATTTATTATGTAAATATATAACTAATTAAATATGCATATGTATAATTAAATATGTAAATGTAATAGAAAGATTGCAATGAGTAACGAATTAAATCAAGAATACCACGCTTGTAATAACTGCAAAAACAAAAGACAGTGAAGGATACATTTGGATTCTTAATCGTAAAGCTGTAGGTGTATATTTGCATGTGTGTAGGCACGTGGCTTAGTGGTTAGGTTGTCAATTGGTGGTGGAGGACAGACACAAAGACACACATATATACAGCAGGTTTCTTTCAGTTTCTGTCCACAAAATTTGCTTGCAAGGCTTTGTTCGTAAAAGTCACGAGCCCAAGATACCATGCAGTGGGGCTGAACACGGGACCATGTCATTGAGAAGCTAAACTTTTACCACACAGCGATGCCAGCGCCTATAAAATATCGACCCTTGACGAGGTTCTCTATGGCCACACTATTCGTATATCCGGACGAACGGATTTCATGGACGCGGTGTTTTACAAAGAAGTGAGAACTCTCTTTGGGCCTCTCGGTAACATATCCGGGCGCGTAAGAAAAGACAAGGTTTGCATGTACAAACAACTAATTGTGTATTTACGTGTATTTGAGGTTATTTCTCTAAATGAAATGTTGTTTAGTTCCATTATTCTTGTGCTCTCGATCACATTCGACAGCTAATTGAAAACAGTGGATTCATTTGGAAATGGTTTTCTCTACATCCCCCTATCTGACGTTGCCCTGCTTCATATCACTTATGAAAACTCCGCTTTATATAGTTTTCGACAATCCTCTCTCTCTCTCTCTCTTTTCCCCTCTAGATTTATCCATTTGAAACGTGTTTTAAATTGGTGTCCTTCTGTTAGCCAGAGTATATAACCCCCTCGTTTTAATCTCTGTTTTCTGATGATCTTTCTAAGTGTTTTTCTATTGGCTCTTATCTGAATGTCTTCATTGCTTAAGTGGTTTTGCCAGCTTGTTCTCAGAAGCCTTGTCAAGTATCGTTGGTAGAACACTTCGGTTTCTAACTATTTTCACGTTGCTCTTCCATTTTGTATATTCATTCATTTTTCCAATTCATTATAATCTACAGCAACTGAGATAATTACATGTATGAGGATGAATATTATTCTCAATTTATATATGGAATTAGTTACATATTTACATATTTATTAAACAATTAAATATGTATATGTAAGTTCTAGCTATGCAATAACTAATTACAACATTTAGCATGACATGATATCCTTTAATTATTCTATGTCTAATTCTATGACGTCATATGTCGTGGAGAAATTATCGTTAAGAATTAAATTTGTTCCGGTAAGCTAAACAACATATTTTCAAAATATCTTCACTGCATTTACAGAATCATAATGCTAGGTTTCACAAGTTCTACGGCAATAGCGAGAGCGTGGTTTCGTTGTTAAACGTTAAATTTGAAAAATAGCCCAATTCGCTCTACACTTATCTATGACTTGTATTGCATACGTTTGAGATAACGGATATCCATGGTCTTAGATTCAAGAAGTTCCCCCTATCTATCGAGGTGTCTGTCAATCTAGCTATATATATATATATATATATATATATATATATATATATATATATATAAGTATCTTTATAGATATGTGAGGACGTTTAAGTCTGAGCACGCATCTACATATATAGACACATACATACATACATATTATAGAGGGGATTCTGGAAAGCTCCGGGCTTTTGATAAAATAAGATACAGGGGGATCAGTTAATTACGGTTTTCCTCAACATATTCTCTCTCAGATGCATATATTTATTGCAGAGGTCCTTCAGTGTTTCTAAGCGTCGGAGGGTCGGTCGTTCGTTC
>NC_142954.1:25506009-25521009 GCF_046866305.1 Octopus bimaculoides
TTGTATGTGTATGTTTGTGTGGTGTGTGTGCGTGTGTTTGTGTGTTTTCTTTTGTTGTCAGCTCATTCAATAGCCAACACAATCCACCTCACCCAATTACTTTCACTGATTTTATTCAACCCTAGTGTTTGGTAGAAACCCTCTTGACCCAGATGCTGTATGATTGAACGTAGTCTGGGACCCCAGGAAGACAAAGCAAACCTTCCTCTTATCCACTGGGCTATGTTACATTCAAAATAACACATCATAATAACACAAACATAGAGCACAATACACAATACAGTAACTACAAACGAAAAGGAGTGCCGCACCAAAATATCTCTGCTTGTTGGAGCTGTTCAGTCTCCTCTCAAATACCCCAGATACGCTTCTCTCATATTCTATCATCAGCCATCTAATGTCCTCTCACTCTGATCGCCCTAACCACTAGAGAAATTAGTTCTGCTACCAACCTGAAACGTCGCAGACTCACATGTGTTTTTCTTTTTTTTTTTTCGTGCAGATATCGGGTTTTAAAAATGCAAGTCGTAGTGTTAATTCGTTCAACTAATGTTCACCAAGGCAACGCCTCGGCATGTCCATGTCTAATACCTCAAAGAAGTAAAAGATAAAAGATATCTTTTCTCTTTTTTTTTTCCTGATTGTTGTGAATGGACCATGATGGGTTTTTGTTGATGTTCTTGTTTAGGTAGCTCAGGCAAGTTACACTGATCCCTGTTTCCCAGATGGTTTCATTTTCCCTAGAAGACATAGTGTATCTAGAACTTCACGAGTAAATGTATCGTTTCCCCATTAATGAGACGACTTATGATCATCGGTGACCGCCTTGTGCCAAAGCACTGTCTATTAGGCGTTTATCCATTTTACGATAGTAGGGAATGATTTGACCGAGATTTGCCTGTGATTCCTAGGTCAACCGAAAACGTAGAATCGCCTGTTGAATAAAGAAAGAATTCTGCAAGAGCCTGTCTAGTATTTTACTGGTTGCTGATGCTGTTGCTGTTATTATTGTTGTTATTGTTGCTGTTGTTGTTGCCGTCGTCTTGGTCGTAATTGTTGAGAATAATTATTCTTACAAAATTAATCCGACACAAATTATTATCTCACTTCCAACTCTCGAAAATTCGGTTTGTGGTGTACCTTTAGCGAGGTTAAATCTATTGGTAACATTAGTAACACGTCACTGCTCTAAAAAAAATTTAAAAAATACACAACTAAAATAATTTCATTCTCTCATCCTACCCCCATTTATTTTCACTCCTTCACCAACCCAAGGTCACTACTACTACTACTACTACTACTACTACAGTTGCTGCTGTTGTTGCAGCTGCCGCCGCTTTCCCCTGCCTGCTTCTTTGTCTAAAATAAGCCATAAAACAAAATTGACCAGCCAATTTCTGATAGATACAATCACTAGAGAGTAGCTTTCATGCAATTTATTGATAAACTAACATCAAATATATGAAGAAAAGCATTTTTATAAAATCATTAAAACTAATATCGATTTTTGTTTTCTTACATTATTACAGTTATATTGATTTATAATTAACAATTCAAATATTATCAACGTTAATTCTGTAACAAAAAAAAAAATAATAATAATAAGCAAGCAATCAATAGAATATTTAATATTAAAAAAATAAGCAAAATGAAAACAAACCAAAAAAAAAGAAAATTAGCTCTGCTTAAAACTGGAATTACCAAGGGGGCCAGCTATGATGAGACTACAAACACATCTGGCAGCGCTCCAGCATGGGCAGAAAATGCCAATAGTTTTGTATCGCGTATTGCAACCTATATCTGGTTATATACACTGCTTGGTGGATTGACGAAAATTTGTATGCGGGCGATCAACTTGCAAGAAACAGCAGTTAAATATCGTAAAATAGCAAATAGGTGTTATCTTAAATAGGTCGGTTAATTCTGTGATAGACGCCCTATGGTTCAAATAGGTTTGCATTAATTTTTACAAAATTTTATTTATAGTAGAAGAGAAAGCGCATTATTTGTCATATTAAATAGAATAATTATGGATTAAATTTTTGTATTTTATATTTTTATAACCCGTTTGAATGAAAATAGTGTTGAAAAATATAAATCCGGCATAAAACCAGATCGACACACCACCTGTTATACGGAACAGAAGTAGGTCGTAAGTCGAGGAGAATTTATATATTATAGAATATATTCTAGAATATATTATCAAGGAATATAAACTGGCGCTCCATCGATGACAATGACGGGGGTTCCAGTTGATCCAACCAACAGAATAGTCTGCTCGTGAAATTAACATGTAGGCGGCTGAGCACCCTAGAGACACGTCTATCTGTAGCTTCACGCAGTTTTCAGGAAGAATCTACATATATGTATGTAGTATATGTATATATATATATGTATGTATACATATATGTATACTTATATACACACACACATATATATATTTATTTTATTTTATATATATATATATACATAGGAGTGGCTGTGTGGTAAGTAGCTTGCTTACGAACCACATGGTTCCGGGTTCAGTCCCACTGCGTGGCACCTTGGGCAAGTGTCTTCTACTATAGCATCCGGCCGACCAAAGTCTTGTGAGTGGATTTGGTAGACGGAAACTGAAAGAAGCCCGTCGTATATATGTATATATATATATGCATGTGTTTGTGTGTCTGTGTTTGTCCCCCCAACATCGCTTGACAACCGATGCTGGTGTGCTTAGGTCCCCGTAACTTAGCGGTTCGGCAAAAAGAGACCGATAGAATAAGTACTAGGCTTACAAAGAATAAGTCCTGTGGTCGATTTGATTCGACTAAAGGCGGTGCTCCAGCACGGCCGCAGTTAAATGACTGAAACAAGTAAAAGAATAAAAGAATAAGAATATTCAGAAATATTTCAAGGACACTGAAACTTTTCTATTTCTTCTAAAATATGATAGGCTCTTCATTGTAGTTAAGCCCCATTATGAAAATTTATGCATTATATCATACGCCATTGCCATAGAATTGAAGTCGACAAAGAAATGGACGTTTCACATGATGTTGAAATTTACATCTAAAATCTCTATATATTCAAATATACGTATAGAATCATAGAATCATAGAAAAAAAACAAGGAATCGTGAGAGACTTTATTAGATAGTTAATTACACCATCTTACGTATATTTCATTAACATCACATGATAATTGGTTATATAATGCAAATTATATACTGTAGATTGCATAATGAACCCTCTCTTGGAATTAAAATTATGGTTATTTGTCAAGCTAAGTTTTAAATTACACTTTACAAGTATATATATATATATATATATATATATATATATATATATATATATATACACATATATATATATATATATATAATCCCAAACAGATACATATATATGTGTGTGCATTTAATTCATAAACAACGTGTACATATATATATATATACACATAATATATATAATATATATATATATACGTATATACAGTTATATATATATATATATATATATATATGTGTGTGTGTGTGTGTGTGTACATATAAATACACACAAGCACACACAAATATATATATATACATGTACATATCTATATGTGGGTGTGTTCGTATGTCTATATTTAATGATAGATGTGTATACATTTATATAGGTATATATTTATAAAATATTTGTATATGATATTTATAACGTACACATTTCCATATGTGTATATGATATATATATATAACATATTGTACGCATTTTCATATGTGTATGTATGTATGTACATAGATACAAGCATATACACGGTGCGGTGAATAAACTTTTGTTAAAATTACGCAAAAATGAAACTAACACATCTATCTCACTTTGACAGATATATTTACCAAGGTTACATAAATATATCTTGAAATACTAAAGAATAACTTCATTCAATAAAACCGTCATTGGCTTCAACCACGGCCTCCAGGCAACTTCTGAATCTCCTGCAACTCTTCTGGACGGTCCCCTTGTTTAAATTGGTGTCTGCTGACATAATCCTTGCTTTCAGTTTATCCTTGGTGTTACAAGGAGTTTTCTTGGTCTCGCGATAAACTACCCCACACACATAATAAAAAGGCGGTGAGCTGGCAGAAACGTGAGCACGCCGGGCGAAATGCTTAGCGGTATTACGTCTGCCGCTACGTTTAGAGTTCAAATTCCGCCGAGGTCTACTTTGCCTTTCATCCTTTCGGGGTCGATTAAATAAGTACCAGTTACGCAACTGGGGTCGATATAATCGACTTAATCCGTTTGTCTATCCTTGTTGGTCCCCTCTGTGTGTAGCCCCTTGTGGGTAGTAACGAAATAACACATAATAAACAAGTGATTTGCAGTCTGGGGAGTTAGGTGACCAGATGTTACGGGTAATGGTATCGCAGAAATTGTCTGACAACCAGGACTGGGTTCTCCTGATTGTGTGGCATGGTGCAGTGTGCTGTTGCCAGACACAGCGTCTTCCAGCAGACACCCTCCTGACCAATGGCAGCACTACCTCCTCCAGGCACTTGATGTATGCCTCCGTCTTGAATCAGAGGCGGTGTGGGGGAAATGAACATAACCATAACGTTGCCATCACTGGAGATCACTCCAAACACCATGATGTTGACTGGATGCTTGATTTTTATCACTCTCAGATTGTCCTCAGATTGCATTGTCCTCCGATTGACATCCAAACTCTCTGAAATGTTTGTATTTGGTCATCCGGTGTGAATGCCAAGAAGTACAGCTAGTCGTTTCCAAATTTCTGTCTGAGTGCATTGCGTGCTGGTGCTGTTTTTTTTCTCACTGACAGTTCTAAACTGACCCTGCTATACTGTGTAGTCAACAAAGTCACAATTAAACAATGCACATGGGCGGAAATTAAGGGTATAAAGTGGTGACAATTTTCCTTGTCTGGATCTTTCCCTTTTCTGACGAAGAGCTCTTCTCGATACGTTGGAAACTCTCTCTTTTTATCGAGCGTCAAACTAATACGTTCTAGGTACACGTCATCTTGTCAGTTATTGTTAATGTTAATGTTGGATTATTCGATTTAACTGTATATATATATGTGTGTGTGTGTGTGTGTGTGTGTCTGTGTGTGTGTGTGTGTGTGTGTGTGTGTCTGTGTGAGTGAGCGTGTATGCGTGCTTGCGTGCGTTTGTGTGTGTGTATGTGTGTGTCTGCGTGTTGTAAATATTTCTTTCATCAGGTTATGTTATATTGGTGCATATAAAATGACATTATTTTCAAAAGTAATAAATACAAGGCGGTGAATATATATGTGTATGTGCTGGTGTATATGTGTCTGTATATATATGTTTGTAATTGCCTCCATAATACATTCATACATATCTATTGTATAATATCATTATCCTTCTCTCTCTATCTCTCTCTGTATATGTATATATATATATATATATATATATATATATATATATATGGTATGTAAAAATAATTGCTTTCACGTGGGATATATATATATATATATATATATATATATATATATATATATATACGCATCCATGTGTGTGTGCGCTAGTATGCAAATTATCGAGGTTGCAGCTGTTGATTCATTCCCTTAGTAACTGGAATTCCCGCCAGCCGCATTTTCCATATGTGAATGAGTGTGTTTGGCTTCTGTATGCATGGTTTTGTGTGTGTTTTCGTTTTCCATTTGGTTATCCTTTCAAGTTTGTCACATGGAGCTGTTAATCTCGTAAAACAACTGTTTAATATCGTAGCAAATGTGAATGAGAAAAGAAATTGCTGCGTTCATATTTATTGTTGACTTAAGGAGAGAGAGAGAGAGAATTAGAGAGAGAGTGAGTGAAAGAGAATGGTACACAGGAAGAGATGGAGTAGATGTACCTAAAGAGAGAGTTAGATAAAGAAAGTGATGTAGTTAGTGAGAGAGAGAGAGAGTGAAAAAGAGATGGATGTAGAGGGAAGCAAATGAAACTAATGGAAGCAGAGAGAGGGGGGGGGAGAATAAAAAATAGAGAGAGAAACAGAAATGGGGATGGTGGTAGAGAGGTGGAATAATTGAGAATAATAGTGAGAAAGAATTGAAAACAAAGAAGTCTAGAGAGGGAAATGTGAGAGGGGGAGATATATGGAGAAAGAGTTGGAGAGTGAAAACGCAGAGACAGACGGATGTAGATGGTCGCATTCTTTGGATGAAGATAACCAGATGGACAGACAGGCATAGATAGAGAGAGAGAGAGAGAGAGAGAGAACGGAATAGAGAGATGGACAGGTTGATAACCAAATAGAATAGACAGATACACAGACAGAGTGAAATAGAGAGAGAGAGAGAGAGAGAGAGAGAGAGAGAGAGAGAGAGAGAAATAGATAGAAATAGATAGACAAAGAGAGAGTGAAAGAGATAACACGCAGAGGTCAAGACAGATAGATAAATATATAGAATAGATAGAGAGTGAGAGAGAGAGAGAGAGAGTGAAACAGAGAGGAAGTGAAATAGAGAGAGAGAGTGAAATAGAGAGAGAGAGAGAGTGAGTAAAATAGAGAGAGAGTGAGAGAGTGAAATATATAGATATATAGATATACAGACAGAGTTAAATAGAGAGAGAGAGTGAAATAGATAGATAGATAGTGAGGCAGACAGAGGTCCAGACTGATAGAGAGAGTGAGAGATGCAGCAATATGTCCACAGCTATTTAAACAAAATTTAGTACACAACACTTCGCATTCTCTTTGCCTATTTCCTTCCCAATTGAATACTAACTTTCCACCTTTTCTCACCAAACCATTTGTTACTGTTTTGAAATATTCTGCATTTGTATTCGTTTTCGAGAGACGTGAGTTATTTAGAAACCGAGAGAAGCGTTATTCCTATGAATAACACCATGGTAATTATTACACCAACGTATGGAGATATATATTTGTACACGAAACATTTGGTATGAAAGGCATACATATTATGAGTGTGTGTTTATGTTTGCTCGCACAGTCATTACTAATTATTTGGAATACTAGTACAAACCTGGAATTTGGTGTGAAGTAGGTGCGTTGATTAAATTAACCCAAGTACTTAATTAGCGCATGACTTTTGCGACCATAAAGGAATGAATGTCAAAGTTAATCTCTGTGCAATTCACAATAAGAACACAAAGAAGTGGAACAAGTATTGCCGTTTATGATAGATCGCTTATTAATTTGGTCCTGAAGCAAATACCACAAGGCTTTTTGTCCGACGCTTTAACGATTCCCAATTCAATGACAGTATATAAGAAAATATGTGCATTAAAAAAAGGACGCACCGTCAGATTCGTGCTAAAAATTGGTTTCAAATTTTGGCACACGGCCAGCAATTTCTAAGTAGTGGGTAGGTCGATTACATCCACCTCAATATTCGACTGGTACTGAGTTTAACGACCTCGAAAGTATGGAAGGCAATGTCGGTCTCGGTGGAACTGAATACAGAACGTAAAGACGAACGAACTGCCGCTTAGCGTTTTGCCCCGCGTCTTTAACGGTTTTACTATCTCGGAGCCTTATTCAAGCTAAATATTAAATGGCTGAATTTTAAAAAGGATAACAGTTGATCTAATTCCATTACAGAATTGGAAAAAGCGGAAAAAAGTATCCTATGAAAAGCTGGATCCAGCAAGAAGTCTGAGCAAACTCTGTTGCCAGGCAAGCAACAAGTTAAATGAGGAATAAGACAGCTGCTCCCCACTAACGCTTGTGATTCGCTTTTCTACGACTGCCAAACAAAACACTAATACATGAAGACAAGCTCGTAAACATTTAATTTAATATAACAGAAGAATGATGTTGCCATTTTGCCATGAGTTATCGGAAAATCAGGAAGTAGCGAAACAGTTCTTCCACAGCACCATCCCTTACGTCCAATCCATCGAACCAGTTTCAACCAACCGACACTCCAAATATCTAACTACATACCTCATAAAATATCTGCCAACACATAAATCCATTGCAGTTGGTCTGTTAATAGCTTTCGTTGGTGTTTCTTTTTAGGAAGTAGAGCTACAGCTATTGCTGCTACGAGAACTAGACGCCCAATCGGAACATTAGCTAATGGAATGCTAATCTATCATTTGTCATAATGCTCTTTTTGAATTACAACTTGATTTTTATCAGGGCTAAGTAGATAGCCATTAGAACATATGGTCTAGTATATCACTTCCATTAAAAGTCAATGCTAGCCTTATTTAAGAGTTCTAAATACTTCTTCGACTTTGCATGTGTACTTCTGTTACTGACATCAAGAAAATTGTCAACTATCACTACCATCACCACCACCAGCGCCGCCACAACAACCATTTCTACCATCCTCATCATCATCACTGCCATCACCACCACTTCTAACGCCACCACCGCCTTTCATATCCTGGTCAAGAAACGAGAGAGCATTTACGGAGTCAGTCGACCTGCAAACTTAACTGCCGAATTTCCTCAAATCAGATTCACTAATATTAGCCCGATTTGAAATGTATGTAAAAGAGCGGTGAGATAGTCACGGTTGGATTCTTTCATCGTGCGTCCAGTAGCGCTGAGCTTAACGTAAGCAACGTCATCATCATTGTCACTATAGGTATCATCATCATCATCTGCTTCTGCCACCTCACCGCCTGTTTTTTCTAACTATTATATTGCTCTGAAAAATCATTAGTCAATCTCTGACTGTAGCAAACCATAACGCATACCCGAAGTGATATGCTGTGGGACAGAACAAGGAAGCAGATATTTAGAAAAGGAATCGATCCAGGATAAACCCGTTCCACCGCTTGCATTGTTACAGCGTACTATTCAAATTAAGTTTGATTGCAAATGAACAAAATCGCCAGGATGAATTTGTTTCCGATATGACAGATATTATTGAAGGCAGAATATTTCATCAAGCTTTGTTTTATTTTAATACTGCAAATAAATAAATAAATAAATAGATATTTAAAATAGGAAGATTATCGTGTTATCAATATCCTTTGATTATATCTGCATAATGTGTAAATTAACACATATTCAAAGCTACTTAAGATTAAACAAACCCAACGCAACTTCTACCCTCCCACGATCCTGCATCAAACATCAACCAGAAAATTGGAAGGAAAAATAATCGGGAAAGATTTCAAAAGGATATAATTAGGAGGATAATTTACTTAAGGAATCCAAAACCAAAATTCAATGTAAAGAACCCCAGCACCTGTTGCTTTAGAACACACATTAATTATTCTTGGCAATTTTCATAGGTTTACTCTAATAAACAGTCGCCTTTCACAGCTATTGCGCATCCTCCAGCTTTGTTATTGATTACTTCACGTAATGGAATTCATAAAATTACCATGCTTTGATTGACCAGAATCACGTGATGGAGATAGCCAATAGAAAATAATAACGTGTGTGTGTGTCGTGACTGTGTAGTAAGAAGTTGCCTCCGAACCAGTTGTTTCTGAGTTCAGTCCTAATCTATGGTGATTTGAGCAAGTGTCTTCTGCTCCAGCCTGGGGCCGACCAAAGCTTTATGAGTGGATTTGGTAGAGGGAAACTGGAAGAAGCCCGTCGTATATACATACATTTCTGTGTGTCTTTGTGCCTATATTTGTCCCTCAATATCGCTTGAAAATTGGTGTTGGTGTATTTACGTCCCTACAACTTAGCAAATCGGCAAAAGAGTCCGATAGAATAAGTCCCAGACTTCGCAAAGAAAAATAAGAACCAGGTTTATTTGTTCGACTAAACCCCTAAACAATTTTGCCAGCTAGCCGCCCTAGTGTGTGTGTGTGTGTGTGTGTGTGTGTGTGTGTGTGTGTGTGTGTGTGTGTGTGTGTGACTGTGTGTATATATATATATATCTATATATGTATATATATATATATACACACACACACACACACACACACGCACACACACTCTAACTAACACACAAAATAAACAGGGTGTCTGAAGCAAAGTAGAAAGCAAAGTAGTTTGAAGATGTAATGTACGGTTTGAGTCGCAATCGTTAAAAGTTTGTCTTAAATGGATAAATTTCGAAGATTGTCATTATAGACATTTTATAAATTGTGAAATTTGATAAAGATTAGAGATTAAAAGGGTATCTTGAATAAATAAATGCGTAATTATGAAAATATCGAAAGGAATCAATATGTGAAACAAACAAACAATATATTAAAAATCTATAGAAAAGCCTAATTATGAAGATAATTAAATTGATCAATACATAAAAGATCAATATACAAATATATGAATAAAAAGAATAAATGAATAATGAACAAAAGTAAATTGGAAGTTAAAAAAAAAATTGGTGAGAGAAAAATATTGTAAAGAATTAATGAAAGCATTCAGAGTGGATACGAACATATATATATATATATATATATATATATATATATATATAAATATATATATCTACATCTACAGATAGAGAGATAGAGAGAGAGAGAGAAGAAGAAGGGGTGAGGAGCACATGGCCTAGATGCTAGTGTTGCACTCACGATCCTGTGATCGTTGTTTCAATTCCTAGACCGGGTAGTGTGTTGTGTTCCTGAGGAAAAGCTTTTCATCTCAGGTTGCTCTACCATGTCGAGGTGATGGTAGAGCATGGTACACATGTATAAGAATAAAGGAATAAAGAATAAAGAAAATGTATGGGAAGAAAGGAAAGGAAGTTCACAGTGACATTGCTTTCTTCTCAATGCGTTTGACGTACCAGTTAAGACAATCTTTTGCTCTTCCTGCATGGGTGTATATATATATACTTTAGTACTACTATTGCTGTCTAAAATAACACCCACGCAAACATTATAAACAATACACTACGTCCATCAACAGGTCAATGTCAGGACACTCAACCAATTAACACTGCTACTATCATAGCAGTCGTTCTTGGAACCCACAAGTGTTAACAAGTGAGACAGAGACCGGCAGAAACAAGAAAAATGCCTCTGTTATTTGAATACTATACAAATATGTGTTTAAAAAGACTTTTCGTTTAAATTTACCAAAATTTAATTTTTCAATAATTTTTCAAAAATCTATTATTCATATTTACTGTTGAAAAGATCTCAAGGATCGAAACCGGTTCTGTAATGTTCTTTATAAAAGTATTTTAGCATTTTCTACTTTGTCTTTTTTCCATATATATATATATATATATATATATATATATATATAAAATATACACACTAACACAAAATAAACAGGAGATCGATATAATCGGTTTAATCTGTTTGTCTGTCTTTGTTTGTCCCTTCTGTATGTAGCCCCTTGTGGGCAGTTAGCACACCGTTCGTAATGCTTAGCGGTATTTCGTTTGTCTGTACGTTCTGAGTTCAAATTTCACCTTTCATCCTTTCAGGGTCGACAGATTAAGTAGCAGTTGCGTACTGGGTCGATCTAATCGACTGGCCCCCTTCCCCAAAATTTCGTGTCTTGTGCCTACAGTAGAAAGAATATTATATTTAAACATGACTGCGAGCTGGCAGAAACGTTAGCACGCCGGGCGAAATGCTTAGCGGTAGTTCGTCTGTCTTTACATTCTGAGTTCAAATTCCACCGGGGTCGACTTTGCCTTTTATCCATTCGGGATCGATTAAATAAATACCAGTTAAGTACTGGGGTCGATCTAATCGACTGCCCCCCCCCCCACACACACACACACAGGCACACCAAAAAAAAATTTCGGGCCTTTTGCCTAGACTAGAAAAGATATATATTTAGCTATGTTTCATTTATCTTAAAACCAATTGAATAATGCCTTCTGGTGTGTTTCTGCTCATGTGGTACAGTGTGAACTAGTACTATTTCTGTTTTTGCCTTAGCTGTTGCTTGTCTGGATGAGAAACTCTTACAGAATTCTGCATATACTTTTATCTTCAGGTGAATATGACGGAATTGTTTTCCAGTAGGAATCGGTAAGAAAACCAGTCAACATTGCTCGTTTTCTTATTTTCTTTCTCTCTATCATTCGAGTAAAATTCTCATCGTATTTTATTCCCAAGGGATTGATAAAATTCAAAGAAAGAATCTAATAACCGTGAAGTTATTTGAACCTGCAACCCAGCCATTGAAATATCTGGTGTTGAAATAACGTTCGCTTATCGGTTTTAATTTCACAATGATATTTGATTAGGGATCTGCTGAAATTTAATGAGCCAAATATATTAAACAGAATTATTTCGTTGGAGACCTAGTTTTGGGTTAACCGTTCGCTATTTAATTATCCAAGTAAGGGTCAATGATGATCACATCAGGTCAACCCAGGCCTTGCGATTGGTATTGGGTTGACGGAAATTCGGTAGAAGGACTACATACCGAATTAATTGTAGATACTCATCGATATTAGAAGCAGTCTGTCGATATCTGGTTTAACGCCATAACTTTGCCCTTGAGTACATTTAGATGTGTCTCTTTTACGGAACTATTCGGTCTGGGTACGCTGAAATAAGACGCCACGACTTAGGCCTTATTTCTCTCTCTCTTCACTGGACCTTTCGGCCTCAAAAATATCATAGATGCTATCCTCCCTCTTAAATGAATCTATATATAATAATGTCTCACTATTTCGGAGAGCCAATCTAAGGGGATAAATCGAAATATGTAACAGTTATCTACTGTCTCTTAGTTTATTTATTATTATTATTTATTATTATTATTATTATTTATTATTATTAGTAACAACACTACTGTAGTCTTATAATACAGTTGTTAATCAATTACTAAATTCTACGACCGACATTTCTCCCAAAGTTATTGTATTCATTCGCTCTGTAAAGAGATAATCGATAACTACATCAGCTTTCATGTTGTATAGATCACTTCATATCACATATATTCCACTTACCCGAGGCTTTTAAATTTTCGTTTACATAAATGCTTCCGTATTACGATGACCACAATCTTATTAATGTATCAATGTCACAGCAGTTTCCACTGACACTGTATCACAGTTAGCGCTCTCTTTTCGAATACAGTGATCACTTTTCTAGTTCTATTATACGACAGCGTATTACACTTACAGCATTTTTCTAATACAGAGCATCACTTTAATTGTTGTGCTACAATACAATTTATTACTGCTGTAGCTATTTTTCCATTACACTATTATTTTTAAAGCTAATTTCTGTTACTGTGAGTGAATATTATTTCTGTTTTACATAGCTGTTTTGTAATATAGTAATCACTTTTAAAAGTTGTATCATATTGCAGCGAATCACTATAACAGCTATTTTCCATTTCAGTAACAATTTTCTGTCACTTTGGTTGTATGATAGAAATTAGTGTTCATTTTTTTTTGTTTTTTTTGTTTTTGTGATGGGTGGGGACCAGCATGTCGAATAATAAGCCCAACGTTTCCTCCGCGAGTCGTAAAAGGCGACTGAAAGCAGCTGAGGTAGGATTTGCTCTCTAATTCCGTGGAAAAAAAACTGAAAACCTCACCAGCAACGATTACACCTAAAATGCAGACCGGTGAGATCGAAGGCTGTCGCCTGACTGGCGGAAGGGTCTCATCTGCTAGAAGTAGTGCGGAATCACCAATAATATGGTAGATGCAATGACGCACTGTTACAGCGCATGTCCCCTGTTACTACTACTACTACTGCTGTTGAATTATAGTGCGGTGTATCATTGTCACTTTTAATGCATCAATGTTCCCGTTGTTCTTTCTTTAAATTTATGAACTGCTATTGTATGCTTTCTAATGTAGTTTATCATTATTACAACTCTTTTCTCTAACACAACTATTGTTAATGCTGAATTGTAATCTGCTGTTGTTCTTCTTGTTGCTGTTGATGTTTAGCAACGGTGATTGAAAGTAATTATCATCACAGACATTCCTCCCACGACGATATCGTAGATTTATAGGGCGGTGAGCTGGCAGAATCGTTAGCACCCCGGGCAAAATGCTTCGCGGTATTTCGTCTGCCGTGACGTTCTGAGTTCAAATACCACCGAGGTCGACTTTGCCTTTCACCCTTTCGGCGGCGATTAAATAAGTACCAGTTACGCACTGGGATTGATATAATCGACTTAATCCCTTTGTCTGTCCTTGTTTGTCCCCTCTATGTTTATCCCCCTGTGGGCAATAAAGAAATAGCTATCGTAGATTTATTTACCGGATGCTATATTCTTCCACGTGACCATCCTTTGATTCTAAGACGGTAAATAGATGGCTTGTGATGGGAAATATGTCATCTATTTCTAGCCATTTAAACTACCACGTAGCTGCTTCCCACTTTAGTCGTTTTGTATATTGTCGGCTTTCAGCGCTTCCTGTGTTATTTCAGTTGTAACGATGCTAAAGGGACGATCTGTCCAATATTTAAATGGGGCCACGGAAAAGTTAACGTAATTAGCTCGTGTTATAAAATATTTTTAGTTTCTCTCGGCTCTTATAGAAATTTCCTAAAGCCTTTTTGCTCGCACACTTACAACGGTTTTCTAAAAGCTTCTACCAACCGCTGTTCCACATACTTCCTGAAGCATTTCAACCAGCGCTCTTAAAGCCACTTTCTGAACCTTTCTAGCTAATATTTTTAGATTCACATTTTCGAGCATTTTTGCTACCGCTGTTTTGAAAATTATCCGTGGGTTTTTTCCTTGCGGTAAATTCTGACATTACATTAGTCTTACCAAGCTAACACAACCTAATTTTGTAGCAGCTCTAACAAAAAACCAGTAAAGAATCCGTACGTGATGTATTAGAAAGCTGTTTCCGAACTCTCAAGTAGAAGTCTGACTACATAACTAATGTATTTATTTCCGGAATAATGGTCTTATTGGTTTTATCATTGAGTAACTTGATATTGTATTATTGTTGTCTGTCAATCAACATTTGCATAAACTGCATAACTATCGGAGTATTATTTCTAGGCAAGAAAGCGGCGAACTGGCAGAGTCGTTAACACGCCGGGCGAAATGCTTAGTTGTATTTCGTCTGTCGTTACGTTCTGAGTTCAAATGCTGCCGTTGTCGACTTTGCCTGTCATCCTTTCGGGGTCGATAAATAAAGTACCAGTTACGCACTGGGGTC
>NC_142954.1:25528509-25556009 GCF_046866305.1 Octopus bimaculoides
TGCGTCCAACGAGGAAAACACCTTAAATCCACACCTCTTAAAACATAGCTTCTCGGCCATTTTCCTCCCCGGTTCCCTCACGAAGAGACGAAAATATCGCAGCGTACTGGATACAAATATTACAATTCAACTGAAGAATGTAAATTTTTAATGCTACAGTGGCATAAAGCCATAGATTGTTTAAAACATAAACACTTCATTCTGGTAGGCAAGTACGCCGGTTGATTTGTTGGGAAACCTGTGTTTGGATTTTTTATTTTTTTAGCTATTGTTTCAGCGTTTGGATTTAAAAGTGATAAACCTTATTTCTTCATCATCAACGCAGCGTAGCTCCTCTTACTTCACTTCTTAATTTTAATATTATTCACTGTCGAAAATCACACAAATAAGAAGTGGAGAATTGTAACAAACCTGAAAGGGCTTTGTTAGCTGCTTCAGGATATTCTGTGCAATTGAAATCCAATGAAAATTGTCACTAATTCATATTCTTCATATAACTGAAGCCTAATTTTAGATGGAAAATTCATGAATGGGTATCGAATTCATTGGTCCTTTTCTGTTTTTAATGACGGAAAATAGCAGTTCTTATCTTCTTCTGGTAAAGCAGCGGCTTGGCGGAATCGTTAGCACTCTGAGCAAAATACTTAGCAACAGTTTGTCCGTCTTTACGTTCTGTGTTCAAATTCCGCCGCGTTTGACTTTGTCTCTCACCCGTTCGGGGTCATTAAAATAAGCACCAGTTGATCACGCACTCGGAGCAATCGACTTACTTCTTCCCCCGAAATTGCTGGCCTTTTTGCCAAATTTTGAAACCGATATTTTCCTCTGGTAAATGTTGGTGACGCTGCAAAGTCATTAGCACGCCGCACAAAGTTCTTTGCGGCATTTCGAAAGTATTTACGTCTGGAATTCTAACTCCGTCGCGGTCGATGTTGCCTTTCACCACCGGAATTATCTGCTTCTGAAATTAACGTACAAGTGGCTGAGCACTTCACAAATACAGCATCCTCAGTGTAGAACTGAGAGAGATTCAGTGTGACACAGAATGTGACAAGACTGACCCCTTGAAAAACAGATACTGCTCATTTTTGCCAGCTGCTCGAACTGGAGCAAAGTGAAATAAAGTGCATTGCTCAAGGACACAAGGCGCCGACGGAAAACGAACTCACGATCGCAAGATCGCGAACCGAATGGCCTGACCATTCTTATATATACTAAGTGTATACTAAGTACCTGTTGAACAGCAGATCGATGTAATCGACTGACACACTCGCACGATTTTATTTTCTCAAAAGTGATATAAAACCTTTAATAGCACCTCTCTAAGCGTGTACCCCATCGGTGCAACTAACAACACATTAATTCCAATTTAAATTGAATTTTCTCAGATATTCCGTTAAAATATCAAAATTATCTTCAATTCTTGCAGCTATTTGCATTTCTTTACTACATAGAAAATGATTGGTCATCTCACCTCCATTAATAAAAGAAACATATGCATATAATTGAGATCCGCTACTGATATCAGTGGATTCATCAAATATTCATACAAATTTGGATTCCTGAAGGATCTTTTTTCTGGACATGTTTTTCAATATCTTCAAATAAATCTAAAATTCTCTTATGTATCGCATCGTTTAAGAGCTGAATTTTCAAACTATCTCCTACAGAATTTTCTCTGAACATGGTGTTAGTTATCTTTTTTTTTACAAGCAAGTAGGATGATTGATTCACCAACAGTGTCAGATTTCGAGTTTATTGCTTTTACTTCAGTTATCTCATTTGAAGCGTTTTGAGTCCTTTCAAATCATTAATGTCTCTAAAGTATTATGTTGTTTCCATCACTGTTCAAAGAATTTTGAATACATTTCAGGTTTCTTTCTCGTAGATGCAAATGTTTAGTACTAAAAATGTCTTTTTAATTTAGTCGCTGCCATAGATTCATTGAACATTATTCACCACAAACTATACATAATTGACATGGTTCATCAACGTTTCCAGTTCAGGGAAATGCAAATTTAAATAATCATCGCAATTTTATCTGTCATTACGATCTTACGCCATTTTTGCGCTGCAGTTTGTGGTTTTTGATGAATGTTCTCTTTTGGGGCTAACATCCACTGCAATCATTTTTGTCTCTTCATGATTTTATTGAAAGCGACTCTGCCGAATGGTTGCCTTCTCGACAAAATGCTTAGCGGCCTTTCTTCTGACTTTATGTCTTGAGTTCAAATTTTGCCGAAGTTGACTTTGCCTTTCATCCTTTTGGAGTCGATAAAATAAGTACTAGTTACGCATGGGGTCGATGTAATCGACTAACCCTTCCGCCAAAATTGCTGGCCTTGTGTCAACATTTAAGACCAATGAATTTTCAAGTGAAAATAATTACATGATATCTGATTTGATTAATACACAAGATCCAACCAATGAAATCGCTACCAGAAAACGGCTACATTAAAATTAGCCACAAATGAACTTCTAGGAAATGCATAGGAAAAGCGCAACAGTTTCTTATCGCAAAAAATGTTCGCTATGATATATTATCCTGAAGGAAAGTTGCAGGGAAAATAATTCAGCCGTAGGTAGGATAGAACTGACCAAACACCTGACTTTGCCTGGGGTTAAATAACAACAACTATTATCACAAAAGATAATATAATCCATGAGACATTATATCCAAACATAGGCGAAGCTGTTAGAACCGAGACTCAAATAATTACATTTAGTGTAGTAAGGCTGAGTTGCGCTTAAGTAACGACAAAAAGGTACATAAGTTGGCTATGGCACTCGCAGGTACACTACCAATGTATAGGACTGAGATTAAATAAACAAACAGTTCCCTTTTAAGGATAAAACGCAGTAGGAAAAGCATTAGATTTCGGGGATATTGGGGCAGTTCTTTCAATAGTCTTCACTTAAACCATCCTGATTGGTTCTATACTGGAAAGTGTCGGTGAAGGAAAGAGAGTCTTGAGGATCGTATAACATTCGCAGAGATGAAATATGTATATATCAGCAGTCTCACTTCTAGTGTTAACCGAATTTCAAATTGATATATATATATATATATATATATATATATATATATATATATATATATATATATATATGCATACATACATATATACACACAGACATATTTATATACTTACATGTCAATACATATGTGTGTGTGTGTGTGTGTGTGTGTGTGTGTGTGTGTGTGTGTGTGTGTGTGTATCTATAGATATATGTAGATATGTGTGCGTATGTATATATATATATATATGTATATAATGTATGTATATAAATATATAATCTAATTTTCATTGAATTGAATACGTGTCATTGAACGTATGCGAATGTATGTGTGTGCGCGCAAGCGTGTGTGTATGTGTGTGTGTGTGTGTGTGTTGTGCGTACGTATATGTAGGTGTGATTTGTGTGGGACTTCGCGTTTCTGTGACGCTGTTATTAATATATTGAAATCCAATGCCAAGTAGAGTGTAAGGAATGGTAATATATTGCTGATCGCTGTCAATAATTCACACTGCAGATTGAATAAGACACACCTTCGCCACACACATAATATACACTCATGACCATATATATATATATATATATATATATATATATATATATGTTTATGCACATACATAAATACATTTATGCATATTTATAAACTTATGTATACACAAACTTGCACACGCACACCTATACACATGCACACACACACGCACACACATCTGTACATATACTCACACTTATATACTGTTACACACATACACACAGAACCGAAGGTCGTAGTTCAAAGAACTAATTAAAGCAGAGACGTAATAAAATATAGTAAATCACATTCAGGTTATATATTGCTGATGCAGTATTTCGAGCTTTGCAAAGTTTCTCTCTCTGCATAAGACGTCTCGCTTATCCTGATACATACGCTCATATATTCCTCTATATATAGTGTTTCTCTCTATATGATGACACGAATATATGTATATATATATACACACAAACACACACAGGGTGTATGGTTAAATTGTCGCCATTTTAATATTTTTAATTTCACGTGTGCGCATTGTGGTTTTGATTTTGTCGATAGCACAGTATTGTAGAGTCGGCTGAGTACGGTTTGTGAGAAAAACACCACTATAACGCATTGAAGAAATGTGTCCAGTGAACATTTGAATATAATGGGATCCCTTTCCGTTTTGATGTATTTTCGTATGGTATTAAAGTGAGCCGAAAAGGTTTGGGTAAAGTTATTGTGACGTAATGTTGCTATGTGTACCGAGTTCGATTTTTGTAGTGGGCGGATAGTCTTGGATGGATTTTAAAATTGATGCCAACATCATTTGTGCAATATTGATGGAATATTTTCCACATCACACAAATGATGTAGTGCTCCCGGCAGCGTTGAGGAGAGTAGAGACACAATAATCAATGCCTCTCATGCTGTCTATCTTTCTTGTTATTGACCTCTGGACCACAGGGCGACAGTATTCAAGGAGGGGTCGGGCAAAAGTAGAGTAGAGAAGGATGATGGTGAAGGCATTTCTAGACCGGAGAGTTCTCAGAATCCAGGAGCACATCTTGAAGGCCAAGTCAACCTTGCTGTTTACGTGGGAACTGTAGGTTAGATTGTTATCAAGAATTACTCCAAGGTCTCTGGTGTTGTAAATATTCTCGAGTTGTCTTTTAATCGAATCACTAGTGATTAGTTTCGAATTTAAGCGAATGACCAGCTTTTGTGGGGGTGAATAAGTAGATTGCATCGACCCTAGTTCTCAGCTGCCACACATTTTATCAACCCCGAAACGATAAATGTCGAAGTCAACCTCGGCGGCTTCTGAATTAAGAACCAAAGACAGCAAGAAAAGTGCTGCCAAGCATTATTCTGCGGCATACTAACGTTTCTTCCAAATCGCCTCCTTCGCTTCGTTACAAGAACTTAACCTCAAATGTAAGGCTGTTTA
The DNA here is from genome assembly GCF_046866305.1 of Octopus bimaculoides. Classification (NCBI taxonomy): domain Eukaryota; kingdom Metazoa; phylum Mollusca; class Cephalopoda; order Octopoda; family Octopodidae; genus Octopus; species Octopus bimaculoides. The sequence continues at coordinate 25,533,468 of NC_142954.1, forward strand.
ACCCCAGATCTGATGTCATAGAGCAGTCTTATCCTTTTTTTTTTTTTTTTGTATTTCCAAGATAGATTAAAAACAGAGATCTTTAGTTACTATTTCTAGCGTGTCAAGAGACCATTAGAGGCTGCCATGTTGACTCGACTCAAACGCTGACTTTCCTTTTATTATTTTCAATTTTTGTTGCTGCTGTCGATGTCCTTTATTTCGATCCCATGTCAGCTGTGAGCGAACAATGGTTTGATTGAAAGTGATCCAGTCACACCAGTCCTTCTCTTAGTATATATCCGACTTCATTTCTCAGCGTGTGATTAAATATTAAAGACGCTACTGGGTGACGTGAGAAGATTTAGCGACAATTTCTAGCACTGTTGAAGGATTAATCTGGCGCCTTCTTTTTAACTAATGAATGAGATTGATTTATGCTAATACAAAACGGCAAAATGGCCTCTCCAAATGACAATGGCTACTGGTAATTGCAAAATCGGAACCTGGACAGATATTTCATTCTGCCTTATAGTAAGAATAATATCACGTGAGCGTGTTCTAATATATTGGTTATTCATTAAGAACCTACCACCGATAATAAAAAGCTTTCCATGCGTATAATTAAATATATATGCATAACAGAAGAGATATATTCCAAATATAAATCTTGTATGTGTGTATATGTGTGTATATGTATATGTGTGTATGATACTGTGTGTATTTGTGCGCATGCATTTATGTAATGTGTACTTATGAAAGCAAATATAACGCGTATAAATATGTACATAAATATATATAAATATATATATATATATATATATATATATATATATATATATATATATATATGGGTGCATGTACTCAACTGTGTGTGGATATGTGTATATATATCTATGCATTCATGTATGTTTGCATGTTTGTATGTACGTATATATCCCAACGTGTAAATAACTATATATTGTCCTACTTTCAAACTCGCTGCCTCAGCAATTTTTCAAAGCAGCCATATTTATCATGTATGTGATCATAGCCAAAACGGAGTCTAAACGATATTCGTCGTGTATTAATAGCGAATATAGTCAGCCACTGAGCTGTCAATACAATAGTGCGAATATATTATAGTTTATTTCGTAAATAAGCAAACATTAGTTACCAGCGAAGTCAGAAAAGAATCTCAGAATTTCTGCATACATTTAAAGCAATAAAATGCAGTGAGAGTTTGTGCTTGTATGCAACTGCAAGCAAAGAATATAGCAACGTGAAAACGTACAAACGTGTGGGTGGGTGGGTAAAAACAAGGCATAGAGACTTGGAGCAGGCTACGTCAGCAGTTCTGTATTAGATAAATGTTCTTTTCTCAAATTTCGTGTTATCGTATGAGGGCCTGCCGATGTCTCAGACAAAGAAAAGACGCATACACACAGCCACACATGTGGTACCTTGCCCAAGTGTCTATGGCCCGGGGTCGACCAAATCCTTGTGAGTGGATTTGCCTGAGGGAAACTGAAAGAAGACCGTCGTATTTACATCTATAGATATACCTATCTACGTTTGCGCGTCTTTGTGTCTGTGTTTGTAGTCTACTACAGCCTGAAAACCGGTGTTAGTGTGTTTACGTCCTTGTAACCTCGTGGTTCGACAAAAGAGAAAATAAAATAAGTATTAGGATTTAAAAATTGGTTCGACTAACACCATTCATGGCTGCAGTCAAATGATTGAAACAAGAAAAAGATAACTGATATACATCCACAACACACAAGGGGAGGGTGACGCTTTTCTTTCAGTTCCGACTAGCAGATCCAGTCACAAGGCTTTCGTCGACCCAAGGTTATTGTACAAGACACTTGGCCAAAGGAGCCTTGGGCCAGTGTCCTCTTCTACAGCTACGGGCTGACCATAGTTTTCTGAGTCGATTTGGTTGGCAGAAATTTGAAAGAAACGTTATTTAGTTATTAATTTGTTAATGCTTTCACACAGTGTGGAATGATAGAAGAAGCAACATAAAAGTTGAACATAAGCAGAAGGATAATCGTTGGAGAGTAATAAGCGCTGATAATGTAAAAAGGTAGAGAATTTGGGACCATTAAGGTTGAGACAAAAATAAGGAATATCAGGGTAATATAGAGACAGAATCCTTAAAATAGTGTTCTAATCACGACTGGGGTTAGTTGTCTTCTGCAGTGACATAGGAAATAATACTGACGTAAACGAAGAGGGTATACAAAAGAAAAGGTCTATATAATGTTGGGGTGGCCATATGGAGTGGGTTATATTCACTGTCATTTCGGTACTGTAATGAAATTGCTGCTGCTGCTGTTGTTGATGATGATGATGACGATTTTCGTGATACTGATAGTAATGATGATGATGATGATGATGATGACTGATAATTATGAATGTGCTGATATTTGGTGGTGTGAAATAAAAGATAAGGAAGGAAGAATCCGAGAAACCGAGAAACCGACAAGAAATGGTAAAGAAAAACCATTCGAAAGAGAAGAGTGCGAACGTGGACGACTGCGTTTGTGTGCAGACGTGTGCAACTGTTGGCAGTATATATGGCTATGCATATATATCTGTGCATATATACGTGTAGATAGGTGTGTATATGTATGTGTATATCTATATGTATGTGTGTGTGTGCGTATATGTATGTGTATATATATATGTGTGTATGTGTGTGGATATATAAATATATATATCTATACATGTATCTATAAGTATTTGTGTATATATATATATATATGTGTGTGTGTATGTGTGTGGATATATAAATATATATATCTATACATGTATCTATAAGTATTTGTGTATGTATATATATATATATATATATATGTGTGTGGATATATAAATATATATATCTATACATGTATCTATAAGTATTTGTATATATATATATATATATATATATATGTATATGTGTGTGTGTGTGTATATATAAATATATATATATACATGTATCTATAAGTATTTGTATATATGTGTGTGTGTGTGTGTGTGTGTGTGTGTGTGTGTGTGTGTGTATGTGTGTGTATATATAAATATATATATACATATATATATATGTGTGTGTGTGTGTGTGTGTGTATCTAATATATATATTTGTGTGTGTATGAGTGTACTTTATATATATATATATATATATATATATATATATGTACTTAAATACATGTATCCATATATGTTTGTTTACGTGAGTGTGTGTGTGTGTGTACGCGCGCGCGTTAGCCGTTGACTTCCATTCTTAAGTGAAATTAAGTATGCGAATAGCACTTGTTTTTTTTTTTTTTTTTGTTCTTCTCTTTCTTTCAATGAACATTTCGCGATCGTCCACCGCCTTCTCTGCCAATACAGTGAAGTAAGGAGGGAGAAAAAGACAAGAGATGCTCTACTTGTACATTTTTAGTATTGTTATATATGTTTATCTTATTTTAGTTCCACTTTAAGAAACAACCATCCGTGTATTGATAAATTAGCTCATTAATTCTCTCTTAATTTCCAATTATACATACGGGCACACACACACGTACGCAAACACACGTGTAATATATATATATATATATATATATATGTATGTATGTATGTATGTATGTATATATTTTCATATACGTATATTTATATGTAAGCGTACATGTCTTTCTCAGTGTATATACATGTGTGCATATCGTATATATTTATATATGTAATTATATATATATTTATTTGTATATATATATATATATATATATATATATACGTATGTATATATATAGACATGTATATATATATGTGGGGGGGGGCTGCTTGCATGTGTGTATGTGTGCATATCTGTGTACGTATTTGTGTGCATGTGCATGTATGTAACTACCATGTACACACACCTACAGAAAGGTATACTTCACACTTTTTAAAAATTCAATTGCAGTATAAATTTACACACTACAAACACACACATACTTACACTCGTATTATATAAATATGTATGTGTGTGTATGAATATATGTATGTTTCTGTGTGTGTGTGTGTGTGTGTGTGTGTGTGTGTGTGCGCGTATATATATATATATATATATATATATATATATATATATGTATGTAGGTGTATTTATATTCTTTTATATATATATATATATATATATATATATATATATTTCTACACATACGCGCGCATGTACACACATACACACACACACACATATATATATATATATATATATATATATATATATATATATATATATATATATATACTAAATATATATATACTAAATATTAGTATGCACAATAACACTGTTTCTGTTCATCTCTTTTCCCTTTTTTCTTTTTTTTCTTTCCTTTTTTTTATTTAGCTTTCAGTTCAAATGTCAGCAAAAGCGCCTCTTGTGCACAGAACACTGAGATATCAAGATTGAAATGAAGTTAAAAAAAAAAAAAAGCACAAGAACCGAAACTTAGAATCGCTAATAAATTAGACTTTTGTACAAGACGCCTCTGCTGAAGTGGCGAATTGTGAATTAATTTCTGCAATAGTAATGATTAAAAACAGATAGCGCATCTAGCAACTTCGCAATTGTTCTGATCTAAAGAAGAATTGAGAATATTGCTTCGATTTATTTCATCATTCTGCCAGATGTTTATCATTCAGCAGTTAGGTCTGCACTGTTGAAGATATCACGGTATTAGGAAAAATGTGTCGGACAAGCAGCCAATATGTCGGAATTGATTTTGTTTCGTATCGTGTAACCACACTCTGTGTGTGTATGTGTGTGTGTGTGTGTGTGTGTTTGTGTGTGTGCCGTCATTTCATATATGCTATAGAGACTGACTCTAATGTTGCCTCGATCTGCTAGATATAGTAGTGAAATACCTCAATTTTCAGCCTGTGCTCTTTGGGTGAATATATAAGGGAGAACACAATAGATAGTGTCGTTCAATGGCCCAAATCTTGAACTGTCCATGCAGATTGACCATACTACTGAAGCAAGGAGGCCAGATATAATTATAGAGAAGAAAACAAATAAATAATGTAAGATGGCGGGATTTGTATTACTATATGATAACAGATTGGAAACCAAAAAAATTCAGAAATAGTAGGGCCTGCCCGAATACAGGAAAGAAAGGTGGAAATCGAAGATGATAATTATTTCCTTGACAATTGTTGTAATCAGTACAACACTCGAACAGCTAAGGATATTGGAATTAAAACTCGCATTGTTGACCGGCATGAATGCGTCATCTTTTATTCTGAAAACATCCTAAGTAAGATTTCATGAGTTTGAAGATAGTTGCAGTCACTAGACACCAATATGACATGCTAATAAACCATTGGATAACTTTTTAATGATCGGTGATGATGATGATGATGGTGTGAGGAGGAGTACCGAGAGGAGGCGGCGGAGGAGGACGACGACGAGGAGGAATTCAAATTCTGCAGAAGGCCACTAATTTTGATGGAAGAGAGTTAGCCGAATACATCGGCCACAGTACTTCGCAGGTACTTTGTTTTATCGACACAGAAAAGCTGAAAGGCTATAATAATAATAATGATTTTTTTTATTGGACACAAGGGCCAATATGGATGACAAAAAGGAAAGACAGTGCTAATATGGAATGACATAGGAAGTCGTCAATTATAGATCGATAGCATGTTTAGCATTACACTGGGAGATATTAACTGGCCTCAGAGCAGTAGAAATACATACCTTTCTTAAAATAGAGAATTTATTGCCAGAGGAGCAAAAGAAATGCAGAAAGGTAGCAGGCGGACGGGGGCTGATGTGTTGTATATTGAAAGTAGGTTATGAAGTCACGAGGGAGAAAGGAAAATTTAGTTTATGAATGGACAGGCTTCAGGAAGGTTTATAGCAACGTTCCTCCCTACTGGGTCATGGAGTTTTGGGGATGATTGAAGCCATTTAGAGGATAAACAGCTTTTCTGTGAAGAGAAATGGGGCGGTTGTGATACTCCTGTGATAACTGAAGAATTTAGAACAACAGCCAATATGCTGCCCAAGAGAGAGAAATAGACTGGAACTGAAACTGGCATTCTCGATTTGTGTTAAATTACCATTCTATGTTCTGAAAGAGTTTTAAGGAAGGTTTTTTTGAGATTTGAGGAGACATGTTGTCACCAAACCTCACGATAACATTCCTGCTGATTAAATTAGCGTGTACTAGCTTCATGATGATGATGATGATGATGACGACGGTAAAGGGCAACAGGTGAAGAGGTGATGTAAAAGAGGGGGGGGTGTACAGTGAAATAAAATGAAGAAAATGAAATTAGAAGGAAACGCTAGATATAAACATTGGACAATGTCTGCTAATTAGAGCCAATCAAGGAACCATTCAGATCCGGTATTTCTCTGACGACTAAGTTTGAATAATTAATAAAGGTGAACTGGAAGAATCTTTAAAACGTCAGATCGTCTACCTCAAGTTACTTGTTTCGATACTCTACAATTCTGATTTCGAATACCACCAACGTCGATTTTCACTTTCAGTTTTCGGGGACGGTGAATTAGTAGTATTAATAGAGCATTTAGGGTGGACTGGAGATGAATTGAAGTAGGCCTTGTTGGTCTTTATATTCTTACTTCTAATTCTGCCAAGGGATTCAAATATGGGAAATTGTCAGATTTAAATACGCCGACACAGGAAACCAATCGATTATGAAGAAGCTGCAATGGGATGAGAAAGGAGGGGGAGGAAGAGGAAGTGTATTGTATTGAGACAGCTATGTGATGCGGTACGATGATGATGATGAATATTAATGAAAATAACATCATCAATAAAAACAGCATCATCATCTCCGAGAACAACAACAACAATGAGGATAATGGAAAATATAAAAGTCGTAATAAAATTGAAAGAACAATTTCCAAAGTAGAATTAATAAATTTTTAACTTAAAAGTAACAACGAATGAATGAAGAACGCTCATCTTAATGAGCGTGTGTTTTTCTTTTGAACGTGTTTTGATGACTTCATCAAGACATTTGTACTCAGCTTCCACCTACCATTACTTCACCTTCAGCTGCATCATCATCATCATCATCATCATCATCAGCAGCAGCAGCAGCAGCAGCAGCAGCAGCAGCAGCAGCAGCAGCAACACGATAGAAGTATATTCTTCATCATAATCAGCAGCCGCAACACTATTTCCCCCAAGAAAACCTCATCATCAAAACAACATTATAACAATTATCATCGTCACTCTTATAAGTAAGATTGAAACATTATCGCCGTTGTCATCGTAGTCTGTCGTTTGGCCCACTGACCTCTGGCGTCTCAGCCGGTTAAATCTGGTTAAATCAGTGTTTTTCTCTCTCTCTCTCCTCTATGATGCCGAAATTGGAGGTTCAATCCGCATCTTTTTTTAACCCCCGAACGAAATATTGAATTTTTAACTCAATTTAAGTGAACGATTTTTTTCTCGATGCAAAAAATCGTAAAAGCTCTTGTGAAATTTTAACTCATTTGTGATCTTATTATATGCATACGCGCGCGCGCGCACACACACACACACACACACACACACACACACACACACACACACACACACACATATTCATGTATATATATATATATATATATATATATATATATATATATGCATTATACATGTACACACACAGACAGATATGTGTGTGTGTGAGTGCGTCAAGATGTTTGCTTCCCAACCACGTGGTTCCGGGTTTCAATCCCACTGCGTGCCACATTGGGCAAATGATTTTCCAATATATCCTCGGTCCGACCAACGCCGTGTGAGTGGGTTTGGGAGACAGAAGCGCAAAGAAGTCCATCGTGTACAAACATACAGACATACATATATACCCCGTTGTTGATATTGAAATTCCAATGGAGGAATCTTGCATCTAGGTTATAACCCACATCTTTCTCTATTGGCAAGAAGTCTTGAAGTATACTGAATAATGACATACACACATAACCTACCTACATACATACATACATACGCAAGTATATATGCATTTATACATATAGAGAGAAAGATACGTTTATATATATATATTCGCACACATAAGAATACACACATATAAATAGAAATACTTGTACATGCCTAATTGTACATGCGTATACATATACACGCAGTATGACTATATACAAGTTCCACCACCACGCAATATGAATTGAAAAGCCATGTTGAAAGCCGGGTAAGAATACGCTAACGTAGATGGAAATTATTTAACATATTCCACCATTTGAAATCTCTGCAGAATTTTTGTTCATGGATATTCTTTCAACACTAATGACTTTAATTAATTAAGCGTTTTAGAAATCTTCGTTATTCTCTCCCAGCCCCTAATGAGTTTTTCTTCTATCAAACGGTTTTTACGAAGAGACCGTCAAGGTTGATTGACTTGCTTCGGTTGGTAAATGGAAAGGAGAATCTCGCTCGATATTCGAAATTCACCGAAGCATGAAACTAGAAAGTAATTTTGTGGTTTGTTGTTGTTTTTGTGGCCGTTGGAGTTGTTTTTATTGTATTAGCGGTGGCGGTGGACTTGGCGATGACGTTGATAATGTTGAACGTGGTGATGTTGGTGGTGGCGGTGGTAGCACTGGTGGCGATGGTAGGGGTGTGGTGGTGATGGTAGGGGTGATAGTCGTAGTGATGATGATGATGATGATGATGATGTAAGCGGTGGTGATGGATTTGGTGGGGCTGCTACAGTTCATATTGCTTTCGCTGCTTTCGCTAATATATTTCTGTATAATAATCCGTTAATGTTCTTATTTATATCCGTTAATGTTGTTCTTATTTATATGTTTGTGTTTCTATTATTGTTAATATTGACGATATTATTGTCATATTTTATTATCGTAATTGCATATCGTATTATTGTTGCTGTTGTTGTTCTTATTCATAGTAGTAACAATAATAATATTGATAATAATCCCCCCTGCTATAGGCCGAAGGCCTGAAATTTGTGGTGAGGGGTTAAGTCGATTACACCGACTCCAGTGTTTCACTGATACTTAATTAATTCCATGTGTCGAATTTGAAACCAGTGTTATTGGTGAGAAAGTTGTCACTGTTGGTGCTCTATCGTTGGAAAAATGGTTTGTGATAAAACGTCTCGTACCCGTGCAGAGTCTACTTGGGAGTTCGCACGAGGCTGATAAAATACAAGTGGCAAGACAAATAAAGATGAGACTGTTTGCACGTGACGAACCAGCTCAACGGACAGAATAGCCACGGGAATGATGATGCGAACAAGAACCGAGTTTGTTCGTTATGACAAAAACTGCTACAACTGCAACGAAAGTAAACAGCATAGAAAATAGCTGAAACTTCGAAGACATTAATTTTGGTATTATTTTGAGATAGCATCGATGTAGTACTATCTGATATCATCTATCTTTTATTTAAGATTTAATCAGCGAATAATACGGAAACAAAGTAGATTTTAGTGTGTGGTATTTTGGGATACATAAAAATGTTAGATAGACACGACAGTAAATGTATACAGATACCTGTGTAGATGTGTGTGTGTGTGTGTGTATGTGTGTGTGTGTGTGTGTGTGTGTGTGTGTGTATATATATATAAATACATATGTTTATATAGACATATATCAATATCCACATGTGTTTATATGTATAAGAGCAACTATGTATATATACATACACACACGCAGATACACACACAAGAAGACACACACGCTCACACACACACATATACGTAACTGTCGAACGATGAAGACGAGTGCTCAACACAGTATTGGTGGATATAATTTCTTTATATGCGAATTAAAGGCTACCGTTTGCTTCATGTTGAGAAAAGTAGGAAAATATCCAAGCATCTTAACAATTTTTTAAGCCGATCTCATAGAGAAAGGTGTCCGCATCCATTCAGAAATCATTTTCGTAATTATTATATTCATCCTAAGGTGTACAGAGTTCCGGATGTATCAGCATTCTATCAAATTACTTTGGAATATGGGAATCCCATTCGGTAACTGACAGCAAGTAGCATAAGAGATTCTCAGAGCGAATTCAGAGACGTTTGGCATAAACAAATAAGGATGGATATATATATATATATATATATATATATATATATATATATATATATATATATATATATATATATATATGCACAATCACGGCCGCCTTTCAATTCCCTTCGTGTATAAATAGCTGTGTGAGTGTGCATATATATATATATATATATATATATATATATATATATATATATATATATATATATAAAGCCTGTGTGTCTTTGTATCTGCGTTTGTCTCCCCAAAGGCGTTTGACAAACGGTGATTGTTTGTTTACGTCCCCGTAAAAAAAAAGAATTTGAGAATAGGTAGCAGGTTTTAAAATAAGTACTGAGGTTGACACATTCGAGAAAAATAAAACTTTAAGACAGTGCCCCAGCATGGCTGTGAGCAAAAGATTAAAGATAAAAGACGAATAAAGTATATATATATATATACATATATATATGTGTGTGCGTGTGTGTGTGTGTGTGTGTATGTGTGTGTGTGTGTGTGTGCGTGCGTGTGTTCGCGTATGTAACGTGTATGTACATACATGTACGTTTGTGTGTATACATTGACTGGCACAATATGCAAAGGGAAGACAATCTCAAGAGGAAACAACAAGTGTTGTATATACATATATAGACAATAATGAATGGGTCTACATATACCTGTATATATCGATAACAAGTATGCACAAACACACGTAGACATGCCTGCGCGTGTGTCTCGCTGCTTCTGTTTACATACATCTTTCCGTGTATGCATAAATCCATGCATATATAAATAAATAAATAATTAAATACCGAGAATAAACGAAAGAATGGAAGCAAGAAAGATAGAAATAAATAAGAAGAAAGAAACATTAATGTTGGTAGAATATAATGGCATTGTTCCTTGGTTCCTGATTTATTTTTGAAGACAATTTTAAAACCACGGAAGGACTACCAGGTTCCATTGAAATATTGTTATCTGAACATTTCCCATTACATTAGGAAAAGAGAAGAAAAGAAGAAAAATGACCAAACGAGAAAAGAAGTTCTCTCTCCCCCTTTCTCTCTCTGTATATATATAATTGTGTGTGCGTATATATATATATATATATATATATATATGTATATATATATATATATATATATCCATATATATGCATATACATAAATATGTATATACATATGTATGTACATATATAGATAACTATGCACGTACATATGTATATATAAATATATATATATATATATATCCATATATATGCATATACATAAATATGTATATACATATGTATGTACATATATAGATAACTATGCACATACATATGTATATGTTTATGTATATATACATATATCTATATATATATGTATATACATGTGCATACTCGTAATAGATATGTAAATATATGCAAATATGTATACATTATGTACATTCATATGATATACATATATATATATATAATGTTTGTAGGACTATATATATACATTTGTGTGTACTTTATGAAAGTAAGTCTATATAGAAACAGGAATGAGAAAAATGCAGCACCTAATAAAGATGTACCCAACCCCTAAAGAAAAAAAAATAAAACCATGAAAAACAATCCGAAGAAGAGAAATAATAATGATAATAATAACAATAATCAGCAAACAGTCAAATAAATAAGTAAAACACACCCCTTTTCCAAAAAAAAAAAAAAAGCAAGCAATGATTCTAAACCAGAAACCAAGTGAAAAGTAAAAAACGAATAAAAAACAAGAAATCAATGTTAAAACGGTTGATGGTTATTTTAAGTTATATCTCCATCATGAAAAGTCTTGTCTGGTACCATTAAGAATGAATTATATCAGAAAGATATTTTTACTGGCAGCAGAAAATGAAGAAAAAAGCGAACAAGGAATATCTGAAAGAATCCACTTAATTTCCTGTGGGATTTCATTTCCTTTATATTTCAGAGGTCAGTGTCATTTGTGTGTGTGTGTGTGTGTGTGTGTGTGTGTGTAGGAGTGGTTGCATTCATTATTTTCATTACTATTATTATATCATTATTATTATTATTATGAATACATGTCATAATAATAAAAGTGGTGCTGGTTTTGGTGGTGTTAATGGTGGTGCCCAAAATTTTGGTGGCAATAATAACAATAATATTAATAATAATGAAGAACTCTCCCATAAAAGAAGAGGTGTGAGCGTTCAGTTTTTGCCCAAGGTGTTCGTGCGGCACATTACCTCACTGTCTCCCTGAAATCAACGTTGTCTGAAGGGGATCACTTTGTACAACGCGTCAGATGATCAACGCATCTCCTGGTCTAGGAATTGAAATCACGATTGCTAGATCGGGTGGACAACACCCTAATCTTTAACTCACGTGCCCTCACATGATGATGATGATGATGATGATGATGATAGGGAAAGAAGAAACATGGCACAATAATTGGTAAACAGCAAAGAGGACCTGCTACAGTATGCTGCTAGTGCAGGAGTTAACAAAAAATGGACCTGAGAGAGCTCATGAATATTGAACAACAACGACCAACGAGAGAGAAGAAACCCTAATCCGTATGGAATTACATGGTCGGTTCCACCGTGAAACCAACAGATTAAAAGACCAGGGAGCATGATGGAGGTGGCTCCAAAAGGATGATTTAAAAAGGAATACTGAAAGCTTAATCATCGCGGCCCAGAACCAAGCATTGAATACAAACTGAGTGAAAATGAATATATCTCACATAAGTGCATTGGACCTCTGCAGAATGTGTGAGAAGAATCGAATTAATTATGCGAATTAGACGCAATGGAGAAAATAAGGTCAGAGCAATGGACACATGAGTTGGTTCCTGGATGCAGTATGGCTCGGGTATTGCTTGGTGTACAAAGAACAAGAATGAGGAATGGACAACACTGCAAAAGCGATTCTAGCAGACTGTATGTGCCTAGAAACGAGGGATCAAAAGGCCTCATAGGATGCAAAATTTGTGTTGTCAACGAGAACACTCTGGGGAGGTACAACAAACAAACGAGTGAATCCTTGCTTGTCGCTGTTCGAATTAACACTACAATAGCAACCAAAAAGGTGATGCACCCAAAAACATTTAAGAAACAAGATTAAGAAGAAAGAGTAAACAATTGGAAAATGAAACCATTGCATGAGCAATACCTCAGAGAAATCGAAAGAAAAGACAAAATCAACACTTGCAGATGGCTAAGAAAAAGAGACCTGAAAGGATGCACTGGGGCATTAATATGCAGCGTCCAGGAACAAGCTCTGACGACTAATTACACCAAGTTCCAAATAGATGAGAGTAGCGAATCGCCCGTGTGTAGGATGCGTGGCAGCAGAAACGAAACAAACTCAGATATTGTGAGATAATGAAAGAGAAATGTTGATCTCTGCGTGATTTGAACTCACAACGTAAAAAGTGGGAAGAAATGCCGCAAAGCATACTCTCTAGCGTTCAGAAGATGATGATGATGATGATGATGAAGACGACGACCATTAAGCTTGTGCTGCGAACAATGAAGATGATCAGAATGACATTAATGGTGATAGTGTTGAAGGTGAGAAGAGGGAGGAAGGGTGAAGAGGACGAAGATCGTATTGATGATGAGAATGTTGATTTTATTGTCGAGGATTTTAATGATGTCAAACGTTAGCACGAAACCCACTCATTTTCAGAAATGAAAATGGGATTATAAATCTCTCACTGCAACCAAGCATTTCTAAGGATCATACAGCCAAACCAAAATCGTATGCAACGTGTGTGTGTGAGTAGAATTAATGGAAAGACGTTGGAAAAGAAGTTGGAAGACGTTATGCAGCTTTGTTTGGAATAAAATCGACAACGTTTGCAACAAAAAACTTACGTCGAATTAGGTAAATCAAACTGAAGTGTAAACGTACTTGACAGAATTGTCTCTTGTTAACAGATCTTCTTACTTAGTTGGTTAATTATAATTCATAAGTGACTCTCAATAACTCTATTCACCAATCTTTAATGAGACTCTGGTACATTATTGAATAAGGAGAAAGATTTCCATTAGAGGTAAACATTACAACTAATGGGTCAAATTCCATAACTTGGAATCAAATTCACTGCATGATGCATACAGGAGTTTTTCAAACACTATTTACACACACATACATTATATATATATATATATATAAGTTGAGGGAATGGACATGGTATCTCTAGAGGCCTGCCGGTGCCTTGCAAACTGTTTGGGTCCTGATTTTGGACTCAATTTCTTTATCCATGTTAGCATCATTGGATATGTGAAGGAGGAAACTGTTTTTAGTGCTTTCCCATCGACATATACAATAGAGGGAACAGCAAGAAGATGGTCACGAATGGGCTGAGGAACAAGCTCAGATTTTTTGATGCTGATGTGAGGCCAAAACCCTTCGATGCATGCGAGAAATTGTTTAGAATCCATTGCGTGTCCTCAAAAGTGTGTGCTACAAGTGCACAATCGTCTGTGACGAGAAGATCTCGAACTGTTTGCACTAAAGTTTTAGTTTTTGCATTGAAACGCTGTTGGTTGAACAAACCACTATTAGTTCTGTACTCAAACTTTACAACTTATATGTGTGTGTAAGTGTGAGTGCGTTCGTGAGTCTGTGTATGTATAAATATGTAGATAGTATGTATGTATATAGATATAGTATGTATAAATATATACATATACACATATGTAACTATATATGTATGTATTTGTACATACACACATATGTCAATATGTAAATCTGGACGCACATAATACAAACAGACGTGGTTTTGTAATGAAGCTTAACTCCACACGCGCATACGCATCTCTCTCCAATCAAGACTACACAAAAATACAAAAACCTAATTGCATAAACACACAAACACATCCATACCCTCTCAAGCATGCACACACACACACACACATACACAAATACACACACACAGCTGCCGACAGACATTTGCGCACCTTTTTCGCCAGTTCTTGTAGACACATTGAAATAGAAACCACACACCTTAGAAGCTAAAAACCACTCGAGATAGAGAGACTTCCCACAGCCATAGACGCAGATGCTTGTGTATGCGAGTGTATCTTTTTTTTGTTTGTGTGTCCGTATATAGCTAACTCACACAAACACCACTGCATCGACACACATCTCTGATATTTGCAACTGAATCTAAGTAAATGAAGCATTTGTTAAGTTGAATCATTCCTCACATTCACTGCAATTCCTTCGGCTTTGATGCTAGTTTTTCCTAATTAAATTTATTTTGAACTATTTTATAGCTATTTCTTCCAATATCCACGCTCATGTGAAACTAGGACATCACTGCAACGAACGGATGCACAATTATCATCATCATAGTCGTCATCATCATCATCATCATCATCACTCTTATTATTATTACTATTATTGAAAAAACATTAAATTGCATGAATGATAATACAAACAAAACTAAAATTAAGGAGCGAATAAAATAACTACTACTATTACTACTACTACTACTACTAGTGGTGGTGGTGGTGGTGCTGGTAGTAGTAGTAAAATAGTAACTTAATGGATTGTGGCTTGAGGAGTAAAACCAATTTTCCTTCTTGAATTCGGTATTTTTTCATAATTTATTTTTCAATGTGATTTTTGTTTTTTATTTTTTCTCACGCAATGAAACGCCTTCTCTCTCCCCCCCCTCTCTCACATACACACGCATGTTCATTCATTTGTATGTAATGAGTACAGAGTGTGTTTTGCACGTTAGGTAATTAAGAGGCGACCCATAGAAGTACTTGTGCGATGGAATTCATATTTAGTTTTAGAGAAGCCCAGATCGAAAAGACATTATGAAAGATATAACAGGCGTTACTATCTTATTATTGTTGAGAAGCGTCTTTCTTCATCAAATATACATGTAATCTAATTATACATTTTTGCACACACACACACACGCACACACACACAAACACTCTCTCATACACACACACATATAAATATATAAATTTGTTCGACCTAGTATCTTGTCCTTCCAAATTTGCTTTGTGTTTATTTAGGGTTTCAGGTGAGTTATAAATTGCCTGAAAACCCTTGGGGCAAACCTTGTGGGCAAAACTCAGAGGAACATCAGACTTACTCCGCAGGAAATATGACAATATATTACTAATATCTACTATGGTATATATATATATATATATATATATATATATATATATATATATGTATATGTGTGTGTGTGTGTGTATTTACAAAGATATCTGTATGTTCTTATTTGTATATGTGATTTTATGTCCACGTAACTAACAAAAACGTTAAATGAATAAAATATACTCCATGTACAAAACAGCGTCCATTTTTATTTTGAATTCACTCAAACACAAATTCTATTTCCATTTTTTTATATCCTACACATTCAAATTCTTACAAATCTGTTTTTTTAATAATCGTTTTCTTTTCACTTTTTATATTTTACTGTTTCCAATTTTCCCATAATCCAGTTACTGCCTTCTGAAACCAATATCCTTAAATTGTACCCTCTTATTTTCAAACATCTATCAATAAATAGATTTTCTGTAGGTACTTTGTTCACTCATATTTAGTGTTATTATTATTATCTTGTTACTAAAAAAAACCCACCGTTTTGAGTTTGTCTGATTCATACTTCAATATTAAAATTCTCAACCAAAACATACACTTTTTAAAAATTTAATAATATTACATTTATATACATGTATATGCATGTATCGATGTGGAATGTATATCTATATATGTGTGTGTTTGTGTGCTGGTGTGTACGGATATGTATATGAATATGTGTGTGCGTGTGTGTACATTTATGTATATAACAAATTACATTTTGTAACAAATGGTATTTCACACACATTTTATTGATTAATAATTACAATATATACGACAGGAAGTTTTGTAATATAATTTGGGAATTTTTTATATTGTTTTTCTCTCTTATGCCCGAGTTCTACTAAAAGAAAGAAGTTCCATTCTAGCAAATATATTGAATTCTAGGTTGTTTTTAGAACAGCCTCTTGCACATGTACACATTTTGTATCGAAACATTTCCCTCTAAACAAGTTTTGTAATATATTATATCGTGTGTGAACCGTTATTTATTTTTCACAGTGTATTACACCTAAAATATTCCATCGATACAGTATTTACTTGCAGACGAATTGTACGATTCCATGAGTTGCTGTCTCTCCTATTGTTACAAACCATGGAACATTTCAGCCAAAACATTTTTTTATTGATTCAGCAATGAAGTCATTATAATATTTAAAATTACTTATTAAATCAATTTAATGTCTATTAATATAATTAACCAAAATAATAAAAGCAAATGTAATTCACATTTAATCTTTCTTTTGGTTGTAAAATTTGCATTCATTTTTTTTCCTTTTTTGTTAACTATTCGAAAAATTTGTTTCTCTTGGTATTTTATACACGGCGTTTTAATTCCTACGAATCAAATTGAACTACATTCAGTCTTCTCCATAGAAATATGCATTAAGTATGAAGCTTCTGAAGTTAATTTCATATCACTTTAATTTTATTCATCGTTACCTATAGAAATAGGCATTAAGTAGTGGGTGCCTCTAGTGAACTTCATATCAATTTAATATTCATGAAACATTTGATAGATGGCGTTTTTGAAAAAAAAAAGAACTTTTCCACTAGATAATTTTCTGATATTTTTACATTATTTTTACACTAAAATCAGTCCCTTTGACAATAAAATAGCTTTGTTAACATTACGCTTATATAGTTCGCCATGTAACTTGTTTCACCTCTCATGTCTTTTGAGATTTTCTTTTAAATACCTTCTAATAATAATAATAATAATAATAGCCTTTTTATTCTTTTTCATTTATTCTTTGATTCTACTCTGTCTTCTTTTTATTTATATAATTTCGTTCATTCAGTTTTCAAGTCTCCTTTTAGTAACGTTTCTTTCCCAGGAAATATTGTGTTTATGAACTTCAGTTGGAATACCTTCAATCAAACACTGGGCATTTGACTTTCTCTTTTACTTCCTTTACTCATTGGACAGCGGTCATGCTGGGGAACCAGGTTGAAGGGTTAATCGAACGCATCGCCCCCAGTGTTTGGTTTGTATAACTGGTAGTTAGTGTGTCGGTGTATTTTGCCGTACCGTTAAGATGCGGAATCGTAAACAGACCAACATAGGTTGTGACGCTGTCACAGAGAGAAACTAAGAGTAAACAAACGTGCGCGCGCACACACACGCACATACACAAACACGTGCATGCGTATGTATAAATGTATATGTGTGTGTGTGTGTGTGTGTGTGTGTTTGTGATGGTCTGCTTTCAATGTTTCTGTGTAAATTTGTTACAATTCGTGATTCCCTTGCACATTATTACATAAATCTTACGATTACCCTATTTGTGATTCCATCACAAATTATTGTATAAATCTTTCGATTACCCTGAAAGTGTACCCTCAAAGGATTTATATTTCTTGTGCGCAAGCGAATGAACAGAACACAATTTGATTTCTGTTGGTAGAAAAAAAAAAAACCGGGCCTCTCATATGGACTCGATATATATATATATATATATATATATATATATATACATATATATATATATATATATATATATATATATATATATATATATATATATATATATATATATATAAAGGCGAGCTGGCAGAAACGTAACGTTAGCACGCCGGATGAAATGCTTAGCGTTATTTCGTCTGCCTTTGTGTTCTGAGTTCAAATCCCGCATAGATCGATTTTGCCTTCCATTCTTTCGGGGTTGATAAATTAATTACAAGTTGCGTACTGTGGTCGATGTAATCGACTTCCCCCTCCGCAAAAATTTCGGGCCTTGTGCAAAGAGTAGAAAAGAATAAATATATATATATATATATAATTCTCTACTCCGTTATTTGTAGGATCATCATAAAATCCATTTAGAGATAAATATCATTTACTATATACACTATTTAAATACGATCGAGTATCGATTTCATGCTGTGAAAACAAAAATAACCAAGAAACCTGATGTTTTAAGCATCTTGTTTCCAAGCAATTTTTCGACTCAAATATCCCACATGGCGAGACACTTTTTTTCTTTTTTTATTTTGTAAAGCATAAAACCAGCCATGATGTGTACTTATTGTATTTATTGTCATGTCGCTGCATGATATTAATTGGAGCTAGTGCATATTATATGCTATGGTGTGTGTGTGTGTGTGTGTGTGTGTGTGTGTGTGTCTGTGTGTGCAGAGAGAGAGAAGGAAAATAGGTGGGGCGATAACCAGCTGTGAACGCCAAAAGCGATTGCCTTGGTAACATGTATTATATTTTCTGGATTGTTTTAAGTAGGTTTATGATCGCAAGCCAGCATAGAAGCCCTTGGGATTCTAGAACGTTCGCATTTGTGTAATGTACAGTTTGTGAAATATAGAGACAGGTGTACTTGTGGATAATCAACACGACACATACTTTACCAGTGAATTACAGGTAAAATCCGTGAATCAGGCTTCAACCCAGTTTTCAAATACTCAATCCTATCACGAAACTGTTCTAAAGACATTCGCCAAGGTTGTACGCAGTGTGTTTCATTGTAAGTAGTACTCAATAATACAAATCACCCAGCATAACCACGCCGCCATTCTCCATCCATATATAAATGTAATATTCGAATCTGTCCATTGTATTATATGTTTAGGATTCTTTAATTTCCGTTCTACTTCTCATATAGACACTGTCATTGCACTTATTTAATTATATGGAAACGTGTACGGACCACCGTTATGATGAATGCCTGTTTTGTGTCTTTTTCAGGAATACTGCGTACCATATAAAACGCATGTGTGTCAAGTAGATATGTGTATAATTTATGTATATCTGTATATATACATGTGTGTATGTGTGTTCGCGTAAACATTTGTAGTTACATATACACACATACATATAAGCATATATATATATATGTGTGTGTGCGTGTGTATACATATATGTTTATATATATATATATATATATATATATAAACACTCAAACACACACACACACACGTATATATATATATATATATATATATATATATATATGTGCTGCTTATATAAGTATATATGAACGATATATATATATATATATATATATATATATATAATACAAAGAATATATATACATGTATACACACATATATGTACATACTTACATCTACATGTGTATGTACATGCATATATATACATATATATATATATATATATATATATATATATATAAACACTCAAACACACACACGTATATATATATATATATATATATATATATATATGTGTGCTGCTTATATAAGTATATATGAACGATATATATATATATATATATATATATATATATATGCACACACTCAAGCACACACACACACATATGTACATATATTGATGTGCAAAAATGTATACGTACGAATGGAAGCGTTTCGTTGGTGGTGTATATACGAAATGCTATTTGAATATGAAACGAGGAAAGAATATCTACTCCGTACCTCTGGTATTCTATACATATTTATTAATGAGCAGATTTCTATCATTTCACAGCTACTTTAGTAAAGATTCGTGATTGCCTCCAGCAAACGGCGGATGATTGTTCTCATTTGACACGAATATCGAATAAAGTATATGGGAAATTTGAAATCATAACATAAATTCATATGTGTATGTATGCAAGTAGTGCGTATGAGCATGCCTGCTTCGTGTCTGTGTGTGTGTATGCTCATACATATATAGTGTGCATGTATGTATATTCGCATACACGCACAAACACATACAGACACATACACTTTTAAAGAGATTGAAAAATGTGGATGAAAGTAAGAATAAGATAAATCTGTGTGTATGTAATGACATGTATATGTGCGTGTCTGTAATTGTGTATATGTAAATATGTTTATATCCTTGTGTATGTGTAGTTACCTTGTTTCATAACTATTGTTTGTATGTCCGTGTGTGTGAGTATGTGTACGTATGTATGCGCATGTCTTGTATACTGTATTCTTTCATCTCTCATAATTACGAACATTTTTCCTCACTGTCCTCCTATTCTGTCCTTCATACTTCTTCATTAATATATTGCTGTACTTATCTCCTATTATTGTACAAACGTTTTTATTAAATTTTTAATAGACACACAGGCACCTGTGTCATATATATTGGCGAGCTTACCAGTTATCTGGCATATTGTTCCAGCTACAAATCTGCAGAGATGTGAATACCTACAATATATAGACTAGATTTACAGGTGTATCACTTGACAAAACCAATTTGCTTTTGGATATTCTCTTTTGAAACTTAGCAGGATTTTCAGAGTGGTTCACAACATGTCTGAGGCTCATTACTTCCACATTTTTAAGTTTCGTGATCTGAGTTCAAACTCTACAGTGTCTCTCGTTTTGTTTTTGAATTCGTAAGAGTTTCGGTCTGGCTACATACGAAACGAAAACAAGTGTAACAACAATAGCGATGATAATAACAACAAGATTGACAATAGCCACAATAACAACAGCCCGACACACAGACAAAAGTTAAGTAAAAAAAACCGGAGGAATAATCCAGAAAAATCCAGAGATATATTGTCCATGGACAAACAAAAAAACTGAAAACAGTACCTCCAGATTAATAAAGGCGGAGGTAATAACATCAACAATTAACAGCACCACCACCACCACTAGCAACAATGCCAGCAACCGTAACAACAACAACCATAGTAAGCCTGGTAGCACCCTATACTCTGTCTTCTGTAACCCCAACAACTAATCAAACATGACGGGGATCTACCCCACAGACTTACCCTTCAACAAAAGGAAATAAATCCCACCACAGACTGACAGTAAGACAGATATTTTGGCTAGAAATAGACGCCGACATATCTTAGACGGACGTAACCAAGTCACTCCGGGGCTGAGTTTGATTATCCATGTATGTTGTGCCTTGCCGTGTGTATATTGCTTGACTGCTTATACAAACAAGTATCTAAAAGTGTCTCTGTTTGGATGCCCTGTCTCTATTTACGCTACCTTTATCTCTAGTTTCCTGTATGGCCATATGCACATCCTTATCAAATCGCTGTAATATCCTTATACAAGCGATTTTATAATTCCTATTTGTACTAATTACAAATGCGGTAATGGAAATAATCGTTAATTGCCGTGTTGTACATTCTAACTGCATAAATCAACGACACTTCTTATTCGCCTTGTTCTTGCATTCTGGAAAGTACATTCATTTATCTTTATATGTAATCTCTGGATGCCTTTATTGATCGTTGCATATGAATCCCATTTTATCAAGTCCAAGTTTCATGATGAACACAATCATTATCCGCCATAATCTGTTTAGTTCAATATTAAACTTAATCAATAATAATACGTCAGATCTCCAGATCGTCTGCTTCACATTGGTACCATTTTGCAATGACTTTACATTTTCCGCATTTTTGTTAAAGAATTACTATGGCAGGTTTATTCCATGCCACTTGTTCGTGTCTCTTAAATTTCCGTAAGATTTTTATAACCATTTTCTAAGACAGATGGGGATGTTTTATATAGGATTCAGAGC
>NC_142954.1:25561009-25578509 GCF_046866305.1 Octopus bimaculoides
ATATAGCCTCAGTTTGGCATTTTGTAATAATAATAATGATTAGAGTGATATCGAATAAAGAGGTTATATTTGGCAAATGAGGGAAAATAAAAAATAGGTTATGGAACCAGTAAATAAGCCACTTAATTCTAATTCTTTGACAAAATTAGGGAAATAATTGAATTTTTACTGGAATGGCAGAATTTGTGAAAATGTCCTTCAATAATAATATTGTTATCTAAAATGGGTTTTGGAATTTTGTGTAATTGCTGGCATTAAACGTAGAATGTGTCTGTAATTGACTTAAATTTTGAAAGTATGATTTTAATATATTTTTCGTTTGAGTATATAAATACACATAGACACACATATGTATCTATATACATTCGAATACTTATACATTGGCACACTTACATATATATATGCATATGTGTACGTATATTATTAAGCATACATAATATATATGTAAACTATTGTCTCTGGAGCCCGAGAAAGACAGTTTTACGATTCCTTGAGGAACAATCACCTCATATGCTTTGTTTATTGAAATCAAATGCATAGGTCATTCTGCATCACATCTACACTTTCTGTAAAGGCACTCGACGGACCCCACGTCTGATGTCAAAGTGATCGCAGAGGTACAGGAAATCGAATGTGTTGCTCAATAGCCAAATGCACAACTTGCTCCAAGAATCGAACCCACGTACTAGGAGTCGTGAATGCACGCCATGAAGTCTGAGGTATATGCTCTCATACACAAACACTGATATATGAAAACACCCATATTTGTTAAATTTTGTTTAATGTCTGTGGAAACAAAGCATTATAATGTAAATGATCTTTCATTAGTGGAATACATACATACCAGGCGACAGCAGACGCCGAACGACCTGAGAACCGCATAGTATCCTCACAGTCGCTCACCCTAATATAAATTGTAGTCTAACCTGTGCTACATCACGTCCTCTTTCTCCCTGCGCCTTCAGGTCAATCTCCACCCTGCTGTGAGATTGTCCAAACTGAAGACGCTTGTTCAGTATCAATCCCGACATTATTTCACCTGATATTCCCGTATCTACCTAGTCCATTTTGTAACGGGTTGACGTGCTAATTAGATTCATATCACGTGATATTGAAGTCTGCAATTATGTCAGCCGTACTGAATTGATCGCGGCGGTGGATTTACATATATAGTGAAACACAATTAGCTTTGTTTCAAGCCTGCCATCGCCACCGCAACCACAAATATTCACAACAGCAATAACAATGACCGAAGAATACAACAAAGACTACAAAACAAACGCATTGCAATATAAAGGAAGAATTAATAAGAGTAACACAATGCCATCTCGTCATTTCTGATACGAGAAGGAAAGACAGTAACTAACATCTCGCGCCAAATTCCAGGGAAGGTAGATCAAATAGCAAAGTCTCGTTCCAGTGGCCGAAACATGTGAAATAATTCTCTGTCTGCGTGTGTGTCTGTGTGTGTGCGTGTGTGTGTGTGTGCATGTGTGTATGCATGCGCTTGCGTCAGTCATTAGACGGCAGTCACTCTGGTGTACTGCCTCGAAGAAGATTACTTTAAGGATCTCTGTGTGTGTGTATATATATATGTATATATATATAGCACATTGAATGTCCACGTTAGTGGTCAACGTCATATATAAAAATGTACTTTAATCCCCTGAGATTGCAGATACTGTTTCTGAATCTCTTTGATTCTTTAAATGTGCTAGCTTCCTGGTAATTAATCGATATTAATTAATATATGATTTTTTGCCATATTTTTTAATATTTTTTTAATTATATATATATATATATATATATATATATATCAGATAGAGAAAGAAAGATTGAGTGCCTGGATGAATATATGTCATATGTGTTGATGGAGTTGTTTGAAACTAAACAAATATGAAAAGGTTTTAGGTGAAATATTGTCCGAGAGTAATTTGCTGTCTATTTCTTGAAATACGTGGAGTATGGGTTGGGATGCGTTTAAAGGTGGCGCTGCGCTATGCGAAAGACAGCTTAATGGTGAAGAGACAATAGCTAAAATGTATCAGGTATTTATATATATTCATATACACACTCTTATACGTATGTATATAAATTAAACGACTGTTGCTATATGCGACACACACACACACACACATATATAGTCACATTACACCCATATACACATAAACGTAAATTTATATATGTTATATACTGGAAGAATAGAATAAGCCGAGACATATGTATTTTTATATATTATTATTCATGTGGGTGGAGTGTGTGTGTGTACGTTTGTGTTTGTATAAGTACACATAGGTGGTATTTGACGAATTATATCGCGACTTGATCGAATGATGGAGATGGAAAAACTGTTTTGTGAAAGCCCTGAAGACTGAATATCTTCAACCGTCATTATTGGTGAATAGACGAAACAGAAAGAAAAATAAATATATATATGGATATGTATAAGTGGTGGACAGAGACAGCGAAATGGCGAATATTTGTATTACATATCGATATAGAGATGATTGGGGCGTTAATATGGGAGAGACTAGGAGAAAGATGACGAGAAATTAAGAAGAGAAATCGATAGGTTGAGAGATTAAGATTAAACAGGCAACCATTATGAGGTACTGAGAGAGAGAGAGAGAGAGACAGACAGACAGACAGACAAATAGGGAGATGTTGAAAAGGTAAATAGCTGGGTGACAGACAGGGGTGGAGGTAGATAGGAGGTAGTGAGAGGAACAATGATAGATACATTACCATTGATAAAGGGGAGAATCAGATAGAGAGAGAGAGAGAGTAAAATGGGACGACTGTGAGAGTGAGAGAGAAAGAGCGAGAGAGAGACTGAAATAAAGACTTGTAGCGATAGAGTGAAATAGACTGAGAGAAAACAAGAATACCGAAGAGGAAGGAGATGAGGAGGGGGAGAAAGAGGGGATGAGAAAGGGCGAGAGAGAAGGGTGAAAGAGAAAAAGAAAAGCAATTAATATCGGAGACTATTAATTTGATTCCAAATATTGTTATTAAGACAATGCCTATTAAGTTGTTTGATTTATAACCAACCTCTCTAACCACCAGACAATCTCCGACCATCTTATTTATCTCTTCCATTAAATTTTGTTTCACCATCCTGAGTGTTAGCTTTCCACATTTTTTTTTTGTTTCTTTTCTGTTATTTTTATATCTTTTGCTTCCTGTTGTTATTTAGCCCCGGGTCAGATCAAATGGGGTTGACGTATAGTCAAACGCATTAACAGCCGGAACGATGCCATCTTTTCTTATTTCGTTTCTACTCCTGGTTTCTGTTGAAGTATAATAATACTGTCTAATGTGTCTGTCTTTGTTGTTGCTCTTGTTTAACCCCAGGTCAGACTCACTCGAGAATATCTACCTTCCAAAACATTTCAACATTGAGCAATACGTCTTTTATCTATTACGGTACACCTAGGATTACCTTATCCAATATGACCTCCTTTTTAAGACAGCAGTGCGTGATTTGAGAAAATTTGGGAGTTAATTCTAGCAGTTGGAGCCATAAAATTGTAGATTTCGCTGTAGCTCTTGATCAGACCGTTAAGATCTTCCACCCGGTCCGATCCTGTACTTTCAGGTACAAAATAATCTCTATCCTACCGCAACAAGCATTTCTCTTTCAAAATGAAGAAGATTTAACCGTTCTTTTATTTCAGCATTTCGAACTCTCTGGTAACGGTTGCCCTACAATCTGTTTCCCATAAAATTGTATTACTTTCACTTAGCAGAAAAAATTCTTCGTTATGTATTCAAAAGACCGACGTATTTCTTTTATTTTGTGTTTCTCTATTTCCATTTTCGTTGCAGTATGTTTAGGTACAACTCATCCAAACGGCACAGCGTCGCAGATAAACAGCCTAAACTGGAATACTAGCCAGCTACACTACAGTTACTGTTGATGCTGTGTCGTCTACGTACATATATGAATATTTTTCTTTCTAATCAAATACGCGTGGTTTATTCTCGTTATAGTCGTTAACACAAGGGAGATAACTGTACACTCACAATTCCAGTTTGAAATTTTAGGAATATCAAGGACAAAGTGCATTCAGTTGGCATGTGTATTATTTACTTTATCCGTTAAGAAGTTCTTATGATTTCTAGTTGGTCGTAATCATTTATGGCACAATTTCGTTATTTTCAGAAATCTTCAGCATCATTTAACCTGTAATTTATTAATTAGTTGTGTTAGGAAGAGAGACATTTTATTGAAATTAAAAGGAAATTAATTGCAACCTGGAGAAAATTCATGAAATGTATTTTAGTCTTCGTTGAAAATTGGTAGTTTAGGAATCTGCGGAAAGAGAAATTTACGTACAGAGTAATAGCCATTTCCATGGAAACCGGTAGCAGGCACATAGGTGGGTAAATAGATAGATATACAGGAATGTAGACAAGCATGCACAGACACACACACACACACACACACACATCACGCAAACAGACAGGTATATACATTCACACAAACAAGCACAGACACATACATACCTACGTACATACATACATGCATACAAACAAAAAAACCCTGTTGTTGATGTTGAAATTCCAATGAAGGAGCCTTGAATCTAGGTTAGAAACCGGTGCTTTCTCTATTGGAAAGAAATCTTAAAATAAACTGAATAATTACATATGTGTGGTAAGTAGCTTGCCTACCAACCACATGGTTCCGGGTTCAGTCCCACTGCGTGGCACCTTGGGCAAGTATCTCCAACTATAGCCTCGGGCCGACCAAAGCCTTGTGAGTGGATTTGGTAGACGAAAACTGAAAGAAGCCCGTCGTATATATGTATATATATGTGTCTGTGTTTGTCCCCGTAGCATTGCTTGACAACCGATGCTGGTGTGTTTACGTCCCCGTAACTTAGCGGTTCGGCAAAAAGAGACCGATAGAATAAGTACTAGGCTTCCAAAGAATAAGTCCTGGGGTCAATTAGCTCGACTAAAGGCGGTGCTCCAGCATGGCCGCAGTCAAATGACTGAAACAAGTAAAAGAGTAAATACATGCATACATACATACATACAGAGAAAGCTAATTCGAAGACTACAGATCCAATCCATCACTGGAACTGTAAACAATCTGTAAAACGTTCCAGAAGTTTATCATTTAAATATATATGAGTCTAGACATGCAACTGCATGCATGAGAAGACATACATACAACATACAAATCTGCACATACATAGATACAGTAATATCCTGTTGTTGATGTTAAAATGCCAACGAAGGAGCCTTGGATCTATGTTAGAAACCGGTTCTTTCTCTATTGGCAAGAAATCTTGAAATAAACTGAATAATGACATACATACATAATACAAGCATACATACATCGCCGACAGACAATCAAGTTATTGGGGGACCCCCTAGATTATACCTGCTAATAATCGCAGATACATCACCCTTGAAAGAAAACTTTCCCTCTTATAACAGAAAATATAACTTTGGTTAACAACAGTACTCGATAAATTTTATCTGACAAATAAAACCAACTGGATGGTCGCGGTTGAAACGAATTCGATGACGGACTGGCACGCAAGATAATCCGAGCTGATTTACCTGTCATAACAACGCCCAAATAGTTACTCGCTCAACCTGCCAAAACTTGCTGCCAAATCGCCCTCCACAAAACCCCTACTATTGTCTTGAAAAGTAATCTGGAGGACGACTTTACATAAGAGTCTGAATTAAATATTAGTGAAACTAGGACAGGATGGTCACGACTGGAGTGTCTTTTATCGTGGGTCTACTCCAGTAGCGCAGAGCTGGCGCTAAACTTCAGTGATAATAAGCACAATGTAAAATATTCGGAGAATATTTCTGGCATCCTTGTGGGGCCCATCTCTCTGCAAGAAATAGTAGCTAATCTTTGCTCCACTCAGCACTTCTGCTTCATCGGGGCAGAAATATAGAAAAGCACAAGGATAGAGAGGGGGAGACAGAGAGACAGACAGGGGGGGAGAGAGAGAGAGAGAGGCACAAGGAGAGAGAGATAGAGGCACAAGGAGAGAGAGAGAGAGGCACAAGGTGAGAGAGATACAGGCACAAGGAGAGAGAGATAGAGGCACAAGGAGAGAGAGAGAAAATGAGAAACAGAGAGAGAAAGAGAGAGAGAGGCAGACATGAGGAAGAGAGAAGAAAGAAAAACAGAAACAAGAGAAGGAGAGAAGAGGACGAAACAGTTTGTTATAGACATACATGAGGAGGAGAGAAGAATAAGAGAGAAAGAGGCAGACAGGCAGAAGAAGGAGAGAAAATTCGCAACAGATAGACCAACGCCGAATTCGACGGAGGCAGAGTCAGAAGTACATCAAATCATCAATCAGTTTTCACCTCTCTCTGTTGCCATGACAACTAATTAAGTTAAGTCAGCCATAAAATTACCAGTCAAAACAAAAACGAAACCCTCTTTTCCCATAATTCGCTCATCTTGTGTTTTATTTTAACCGAAACTTAAACAGCAACTCATTTATTTATCTAAATATCTATCAATCTATATATTTATCAAGCTCTGCTACAACTTAGTTTGTGTCTGTATACTTTTCTATATACATACATAGACACACATACGCACACAGGCACAGACACATATAAACACACACACACACACACACACACACTCACAGGCAAAAACTCATACACACACAAAGGCACAGATACACACACACATATATATATACGCACATACACATATATGCGTCTATATATGTGTGTTTGTGTGTCTATATATATGTATATATAAATACACACACACACACACACACACACACACACACACACACACACACACATATATATATATATGAGAGAGAATAGAGAGTGAGGTAGCTATCTGTTTTCACCTATGCATACATGTTTACGTATCCATATTAACTTCCAGTTTTCTTACTTTGGTTCCTACACATTCGGTAAATAATCCTTCACTTAATGCGTCTTTAAGGATTATTTCTTCTCCGAGAAAGACACCTAAACCTATCTATAATTCTCCAATCTCTTTGACATTCATTAAACCTCTTCTTTGCTCTTCTCTCTTACGTTAACTCATCCACATCACATTTTTTATCTGCTCCCCGTTTTTCTGTCGATTTTCCCCACTTCATTCTTCATCATTTCAATAATTCTTGCTGCGTTCATTTTTAGGGTTACTGCTTTCATACTGATTGTTTGTTTGATGTTTTCTTTATGTAATCTTGTTTTAATATCTTGGCTCAGCAAAATATTTTTTTACTTCAGGATTCTTTCTTTTTTAGAATTTTGACTTTTGCCGATTTTTACACTCACACGTCTGAAATGTTTTGCATTCTACATTATCTGATATTTTGCTATTGCGCTCCGTAGGACTGGGTGTCAAAGAAAAGACGCAAACGCTTCCTCTGGTTGTCGTAAAAGGTGACTAAAAGTGACTGAGGTTGGATTTGCTCTCCGACCTTGTAAAACCGCCACCAGTAACGACTCCACAAGTAAACCAATGAGTTGGAGCGTTGTCGATTGGGTGGTACAAATATGTCATCTGCCAGTTGTAGGCAATTCCTACACACATAGCAATTCCTACACACACACAGCAATTTGAAATGTGAGAGAGAAGCATATTAAAACCGGCTGATGTATAACCTATTATGTTATACGATTCTCTTCCGTTATCTGAAATATTTCTGCATAAAAGTACATACGATTACACATCTCCATTAATCCGTCTTACTGTGGTGACCTAGCACTGATGCCCTACTTCATTGTATATCATTGTCTCATGAAAGAGAGCGAGAGGTGGGAAAGTAGAATGACAAAGATAGAAAGAAACTGAGAGATTGAGGAGGCAACAATGAAAAGAAAGAAATATTTAATGAAGAAATATATGGTGAGTGACACATGATGGAAGAGCATGAGAACGAGAACGAGAACGAGACAAGGAAGGCGAAGAGTAATGGAATATATTGATAATGATTGGTTAAAAATGAGAGAAAATTGAGTGCGAGTCTGCCGACAAGAACCGTTTGCTTAGATAACTGAATATTTCTTTAATGTTTCGGCCAGAATCTTCATGTTCCAATGGCTGCATAAGAAATATACCAGTTGTTTGTTTGTATGTGTGTGTCTTGGCATGCATGTATGTGTGTGTCTTGGCATGCATGTATGTGTGTGTGTGTGTGTGTGTGTGTGTGGTTCTCTGATTGTCGATGTCTTTCGTCCTCTATTTCTTTGTTTCTTTTATTATTCAACAATATAGTCTCACCAGCGTTACAATTTACATCTTTCTCGCCCAACATGAAAATAACTATTCCCATCTGTCTGCCTGTCTTTTTCCTTCTGTGTCTGTCTGTCTTTTTCCTTCTGTGTCTGTCTGTCTAGACACCCCTCTTTCTCTCTCTGTCTCTCTCTCACCTATTTTAGTTTTGTTATTCCTAGAGGAGTTGTATTTTTATGCTTTTATCCTCTGTTATTTTTTCTTGTTTTTGCTTTTTTACAACACTACAAAATTTACGAGCCATATAGCCATTTCATGACCTGTTAAGACTGTTGTTGACAGCTCGGAGGCGAATGATTGCGGTAAAACGTCAAAAGCCGATCTTTCTTGTTGTTGCCATCTACTTTTATTTTGATAATATGACTTATTTTCCAATTCCTGCTGCAGCATTATTATTAGTTCTCTTCACTGAAGCAGCAAAACTCTCAGTGTTAAAAACGAGCAATCAATGCATTGTAATATAATATCTGTTAAAGTGTGTGTGTGTGTGTGTGTGTGTGTGTGTGTGTGTATCAGTGAAGGCGCACGGTGGTTAAAACGTTGGGCTTCCAAGCATAAGGTCGAGTGCTCGACTCTTGGACCGGACGTTTCTTTCAGCAACACTTTAGTTCATGTTGCTCCAGCCTGTCAATTGGAAATGAATACCATTCCAGTGCATTCTTTCTTCCACTCCTTCTTTATTTATTTATTTATTTATCTATTTCTCTCTCTTTCTCTCTCTCTCTCGGTGTTCGCTGTAACATCCTAAACATGCACCCATGTCGTGGGAGGGGTCACAACTGCACACTACCATGTAAATAGCAAAACAGGAAGCAAAACCATGTTACATTCTACGAAATCCAGCTTGCTCACCAATGACGGCTTTGGCATACATATTATGTGTGTCTGGGGTGGGGGGGCTTGTTGCGCTTCTGTGTGTGTGTGTGTGTGTATCACTGAAGAAATGTCGTCACAAGTTTATTCAGATGAATCCGAGATTTCGAGATTTTTAAGGAATAAAATAGGATCGATTTTTCCAAGTAAGCATAGAAGAATTATGAAAAACTTATAAGCTTCAAAAGAACCCAGTCTCTGTTGCTACGTCTTTACACGAAGACCCTTCCTTAGATATATGCATACCCCCCCCCCACACACACACATACATATAACCATATATGCACATACGCGCGCTCACACACACGCGCGCATATAGAGTGTGACGGTCGTTTGAATCACGGATAACAAACATTTATTCATGAAAGTACTCAATACTGGATGTAGGGCCAATTTTTTTTAAATTGGCTTTTGTTTGTGACATAAATTGTGCTTGTCTTGCTGTAACAGTATGTATGCTTTAATATCACACTGTTGTAATGGTATAGTTGACTGTGCCATACTGCAGCAACAGTACCACAGTAGCAGCTTAATTATCATTGACAAATTTTAAACTCAGATGGCATCATACTCACACACAGAACCATCAATATATTCCTAACACATTGTACTATAACACCCAACAGCTCTTTTCCAAAATAGATATTCAGAAAGAACTTTTTTACATGCTAGGCCACTGGTAGTAAAATTTTGTAAAGTTTTGCTACCCTTTATATATACTCAAGTATTTGATATTAGCATTTCAAAGTTCGTTTCGGCATTTTTCATTTCCTGCCGACTGAAAATGCGCCTGCGTAGTGGATTTTGAAAAAAGCTGTAACATATATCTAAGAGACATGTGCGTTTAACTTTTTGTCTCCTAGATTAACATATAAATGTTAATCTTTGACGGCTGGTTACTGAATGGAATTTACCTAATATTTTTTTTATTTTTTTTATTTACTAAAAAATTCGAAACCTATAGTTCTAACCGTTAAAAATAAGGTAAGAGTTTTTATTTTTTCTTCCCTTCAAAATGTTTTAACTTTGTGGTTTTTCGGTCGTTTTTGACTGGCTTCCAACGTGTAGAAATTGCCTGTTATGGGTAATTTATATATATATATATATATAGTCTTTTACTTTTATTCTTGTACCGGTTTCAGTTATTTGACTATGGTCATGCTGGAGCAACAACATTTAGTCGAGCAAATTGACCTCAGGACTCGTTCTTTGTACCTTGGTACTTAATCTATCGGTCACTTATGCCGATCCACTCAGTTACGGGGACATAAATACACCGACATCAGTTGTCCAGAGAGGGTAGGGGGACAAATACACGCATATAAACACACGGACATACACACACACGCATATATATATATACATATATATACACACACACACACACACACACACACACCCATCTCTCTCTCTCTCTCTCTCCCTCTCTCTCTCTCTCTCTCTCTCTCTCTCTCCCTCTCTCTCTCCCTCTCTCTCTCTCTCTCTCTCTCTCTCCCTCTCTCCCTCTCTCTCTCTCTCTCTCTCTCTCTCTCTCTCTCTATATATATATATATATATATATATATATATGACGGGCTTCTTTCAGTTTCCGTCTACCAATTCCACTTGCAAAGCTTTGGTCGACCCGAGGCTATAGTAGGAGATACCTCCCCAAGGTGCAACGCAGTGAGATTGAACTCTGAACCATGTGGTTGGGAAGCAAGATTCTTACAAATATGTATGTATACAAAGACAGACAGACAGACAGCTAGACTACCCTAAGAATCGACCCCGGTACTTATTTACTTCTAAGTTTGGATATTATTCTATCGGGCTCCATTTTTCGAACGCTAAGTTACGGAGACTTCAAAGGCTTGTGAAGGACAAACACCAACACACACACACACTCTCACCTAACATATACAGTTTATATGATATGAATTTCAATATTACATATCAATCCGTTAGACATAGCAGCCAGTTGGCCCTCCAAGCTCACCCTTCAGTCTCTTAATTAAGGTAAGAAAATAATGCATCTTGTAATACAAGATACACGAAGCTCTAAAAACAAGGAATATCATGTATAAATTTTGCTAGAAATAACAGTCAGATATCCCTTAAATCACAACGCTGCTGTCTTAAATTCTAAAACATTACACTCTACATTGTAAACTTAGAAATAAGGATCACTAATAGACGGGGTGTTTTCTCACAGGCGGACCAAATATTTGAACACGGATTTGATCGATCTGGATTCACCTGAGGGAATAATGACAGCAACAACAACAACAACAACAGGCAGATACAGATGTGCAAAATAGCTTGAATATTAACACCTGCTGCAAAAGTTCTAGGCTTAATGTTGTACCAGCTGCGTTCAAAGAAGCTAAATATTAAATTCAGAGCTGGAACCACAAAAAAAAAAAAATTATGTTTGTATTATAAACAAAATGCAAAAATAATTCAAACTATTTGAATATTCTATTCATCAAGACTTTGATTAATTATCGATTTTGGCATGTTCTTCCGAAATATATAACCAAGAGAGCTTCACACACACACACACACACACACACACACACACACACACACACACACACACACACACCACACCACACACGCGCATATATACAAAAGCAAAATGACATAACAGTGAGGGGGGAATAAAAACCAAGCGTGACAGAGTAAGACACTCAAGAGAGAATGTGTGTGTGTGGGGGGGGGGGTGATATATGATAAAATGACACATTAATAGAGAAGAAAAGAGTTAGAGCAGCAGAACAATAGAAAAAATCTTAAAAGAGAGAGAGAGAGAGAGAGAGAGAGACATGCTAGGCAAACAGAAATATGTGGGTGTTTAAATATGTGAATATATATTAAATATGTGAATATATATGTATGTATGTATGAGTGTGAGAGAGAAAGGGAAAGAATTGGAAGAAAATTGCATAATTAAAGTAGAATATAATAATTTTATAAGAAGGAACAACAATATGAAGAACAAAGACAAGACGAAAAACAAAATAATACAAAGTAAAAATGATAATAGAAGAATAAAATTTAAAAAAAAACAAAACAAATTGGAAAAATGTATGAATGTAAAATAAGAGCAAAAAAAAAGTACGGTACTAGAAAGATTTGAGATGCTATTTTGAATTCATTACCAATCTCGTTAATAGTAAATTTGTATCATTCAATAAGATTGGATGGTAATAATCAAATACGGTGGAGGGCTGTGAGGGTCGTAGTTGGGTTGAATGAAAAGAGAAAGTGGCAGTCTTTGTACTGGGAAAACAATAAAAGAAACAAATAAAGCAGGTCTCCCTCCCGCCCCTGCCATCACTTAATAAAAAAAAAAAAGATCTTACAATCTAATATAATGCAAAGAGATAGCAATTTTTATCAGGTTTTCTTTCGATTAACGAAACTATTAGATAGCCATTTTTTAAAAAAATTCTTTCTTATTGTTTTCTCTGTTTTACTTCATTTCGTTTTCTCTTTTAACATGGTTTCTTTTTGCCGTTTTTGACATTCTATTCTTTTATTTTTTTCTTAATTGCTTTTCAAACTCTTTGCTTTTGTGTTGGATTTTTGCCTTGTTTTCATACACGTTTGTTGCTATTGTTGTCGTGTATAAATATTTATTTATTTAAATTATATTTTCCTACATGATATGAAAACGAAGACATGTTTCCATGTCCTTATTGGTTGATGGAAACAGTTGATACCTTCCACCTGAAAATTTTTTCGACTATATATATACATCGATACACATATATATTTACATACGTATATATATATATATATATATATATATATATATATATATATATATATATATATATATATATATATATATATACTTACATCTATACATACATACATACATACATATATATATATATAAAAATTGAATAATGAGGGTAGAAATTGATATTAATCAATTAAAACCAGTGGCGTAACATATTTTTAAAAATCCGAAGATTAAAATTATATTACATACAAAATTAAGAGGCATGACCACCAAAAGTGGACTCCTATATGCTAGAAATTGATGCCAAATCACCTAATCACGAAGAGTATGTTCTCAAGACTCTTCTTGAGAACATACTCTTCGTGGTTAGGTGATTTGGCATCTATTTCTAGCATATAGGAGTCCACTTTTGGTGGTCATTCCTCTTAATTTTGCATCTGTGTATATATATATATATATATATATATATATATATATATATACTTAATCTAGGTTTCGTTCGAATCCCCAGGGTTTCAGGATTATATATCGAAGCGCAACCAAATCAAGGTATCTCAATAAAGCCTAATTCTTGTGTAAATATATTCTATAGAAGGTGGAGAATCACTGTTTTCAAATTAATTAATTATTACATGATTTTCATACAAAAACGGCA
The DNA here is from genome assembly GCF_046866305.1 of Octopus bimaculoides. Lineage (NCBI taxonomy): Eukaryota > Metazoa > Mollusca > Cephalopoda > Octopoda > Octopodidae > Octopus > Octopus bimaculoides. Next base: position 25,574,528 of record NC_142954.1, read on the forward strand.
TTGTGTACCTGAGAGAATGTTTGTTCTATTCCATGTCTCATTGAAATGAAGAAGGCACAGAGTGTCCAATATATAAGTCGGGAATTAAAGCGACGAGCTGGCAGAATCGCTACAGTGCCAGGCGAAATGACTAGTAGCATTTCGTCCGTCTTTACGTTCTGGGTTCAAATTCCGCCGAGGTAAACTTTGCCTTTCATCCTTTTGGGGTCGATAGATTGAGTACCAGTTATGTACTGGGTCGATCGAATCGACTGGCCCCTCCCCAAAAAATTTCGGGCGTTGTGCCTAGGGTAGAAAAAAAATATTACAAGCCTCTATGACAACAAAACACAGCTTTTTGTTGAGATGATATAAACACCAGCATGGATTTACGGCGATTGTATATTTTCTACTTTTGAACCGATTTTCTATTCTCAAAATGAAGCGATAACGTGGTCTCGTGTTCAGTCCTACTGGGTGGCATCTTGAAAATCTTCTACTCTTGCTCTGTGCAGACTAACGCCTTGCGAGTGAGTTTTGTAGACGGAAATTTACCGGAGTAAATAAATATTCGTAAATAAATATGTTGTAGGGGAATATGAGGGGGTGCTGAAAAGTTCCTGGCTTTGGAAAAAGAAAATACAGGAGGATCAGTTGATTATGATTTTATTCAACCTATTCCCGTCCCAGATTCATATTCTCATTGCAGTGATTCTCCTAAGCCCTGTAAAAGGAAGGCTTGGACCCCCAGCCAGGTCTTTCGCGAAACTCTTAAACCGAGGAACTTTTCAGTACCTAACTCGCAAGTATATTCTTCTGTGTGTTTGTGGATTATGTGTTGCCGTGTATATTCTTGTCCCCCACCTACTCTCGCCAACCGATGTTGGTTTAAGTCTCTGTAACATAGTGGTTCGCCAAATGAGGCCGATAGAATAAGTATCAGATTTCAAAATAAGTAGTGGTGTCTTTCTTCGACTAAATCCTTCAAAGCAGTTCCCCAGCTGGCTGCTGTCCAGTGAGCAAAACATGTCAAAGATAAAAAGATGAATCGTTAGAGTTCAGTTATATTTCTCTGATGCATTTCGCAAAAGACAAAGAGCCACTTAAGCCACATAGCCCAATTATAAGACCTATCGTACTGTTGTTGTAGTTCAACCCCTGCTCAATACTGAATAAGTGAATTTACTATTTAAAATCTTTCCAGCTGCGAGTCTCTCTTCCTGTGAAGCAAGAAATAGTTAGCTGGTGTCTCCTTGCAATTTTTAGATTTTACGATGTGGCTTGAGAGGGATTTCCCGGATATTGTTTTTCACCATTGTTTAATTCGTGACTAGCGCTGCTAGAGTAAATTTAAGTCTGTCAATCCAAGAGTGACCAACTCATCTTTATAAATTCAGGATTATAAGACCCAATGAGACCTTCTGTTTTTAGAGATTGTAGTGTAGGATTTGAGGGATACTTGGCTGCGGTTTTTATTAACGATGTTAAACTTCAGATTTGCCATGAAGGAGCAAATTTCTGATCAAAGGCGTTCCAACCATAACCTTCTCGGTCTATTTATTTATATTCATAGCTACATTGTGTTCAAGGTGTGAAGTGAGTGTGTCTCAGTCCGTGTTGTGGTTTAATCACATGTTTTCACAGTCCGGATTTATGTTCTATAATATTCCAGCAATAATAACTGATTCTTTGTTTAATGCACTGTGTATCTGAGAGTGCATTATCCCTTGTGTCCGATCGAGCCATCACTTACAGGAATCCTTCATTCCCCACGTTTTGTTGTTGCCTCAGTTGTTGTTTTTTAGTTCTAGATTATACCTGATTGAGCAAACCTATGATTAAAACCGTTTCAAACATAATCATAACTTTTTTGTACGACGCCAAGGTATGACTTTGGTTGCTATTTCTGGTTCGTTTGGCTTTCATACTCTTTTATAAGGTGAGAACGTTTACACTGAAGGAGCTATGAAAATTTATAGTCGTAGAATCGACTGCATTGTTCACTATGTTAACAGAGAGCAAATAATAACTCGGTTGTCTGACATGATTGCAAAAACAGTTAAAAATAATAGAGTTGCATAGTTTATTGGAAGCCTTGAGAGATAGAGTTTAAATTATTAAAGTTGTTTAGAAATCTAACACAATGCTAGTTCGGAATAAAGGTGTGAAAACAGGCGAAACAAAAGAAAGCTCCACAAAGCACTTTTACCGTATATTTAATTATTTCGGGGTTAAAACCCCGTTATCAAGAGAAAATGGAGCATGGCGGTAATAGAATTAAAATTGTTAAATCTGTTTTAGGAAGCTTGTACAATGGTGGAATTAAAGAAGTAACAATGAAAACCAAAGGAAAACAGGAGTTTATACGTTTTACTTTATATTTCAATATTTCAGAGTTAAAATCTCTTCGTCAAAAGAATATCAAGAATGGGAATGAGCAAATGTCTTTTACTGGATTGTGTTTTGCTTTGCTTTTTATCTTTACTCCTTTTATTTCCAACTTCAATTCTAATGGCTTTCTATAACACTTTTAGAAATTCAAAATAAAATAAGCTCAGAGAAATAAATAAAATGGGAGAATATTAGGAACCTGAGTGTACTGAATGCTGAAACGTTTAACGGAGCCATTGTTTGTGAACACAACGGAAGGCAGAAACACGGTGCTGACTTTTAACCAGAGACCAGGACTGAGCCAGAATACATTTGAGCAACATTTCTCAAGCTGCACCTATTTTCTATTTTGATGCATCTAATGTGCCGCACAAACGCTCGCGTACACACACACGTATATATATGTATATATATATATATGTATGATTTTCGATGTGGCAGTCAGTTTTCTGGCGGAACGACGTGGATTTCACCGAATCTTTTCTCTAGTACTTTTGATAAATTGAGGGTTCGGCACACTTCTTTTTCCAACACGTCGAGGTCGATCAACGATGGAATCCGTCTCTATATTGCTTTGCCTACTTTGTAGAGGGTTATGATTGTATTTCGGTCTATAGCCATTATCTAATATTCTAAATCTGAATGTGTTTCTTCTGAAACAAACAGAAGACACACTTCACTTTTAGAATGTTGTATCAGTTTCATATCTTATCACATCTGCTGATGATTATTAAAGCCCGAAACTTTGATAACCTTAATTTCGGGACACCCTGTACTTGTAGTTAATTGAACATCAGTGAAATATTTGAAATTCATTTATTTTCTGCAAGGCGTGGTGCGTTACATTATAGATTTTAAAATATGATAAGGAGTGTAAATCATTATATATAAGAAATGGTTATTGTCATTTGGATTGAATATGTACTGTATTGATATATCTATAGTTATCAAGCGAAATACTTAACGATATTTCGTCTGTCTTTGCGTTCTGAGTTCAAGTTCCGCTGAGGTCGGCTTTGCATTTCTTCCTTCCGAGATCAAAAAATTAAGTACCAGTTGCGTACTGACGTCGATCTAATTGATTGGCCTCTTACCCCAAAATTTCGGGCCTTGTTCCTAGAGTAGAAAATTATATACTTAAATCATATAGTGAGGTTCCGAAAAAAGACGTTTGAAACGGTAGAATTTATAGAACGAAATCGTCTCGTATTGGTTTATACTGATGAGAGGAAAAGAGATTTTGCTCCTGGTAAAATTGCAAGTATAGATGCATTCTTTCATACGTTGAATGGCTCAGTATTTCCAGTGCTTCAATATTTCTTTTTTATTTTAAATTAGCACCTTTTGGTACATATCTCTGATCATGGTTGTATATATTATGTGGATTTATTTATAGATGTTGAGCATTTGGCTTTTATCACGTATGAATAACTCGTATATATGTTTTCTACCAACTCTGTATAGCCCGTATTTTATGCGTCTTTTCAACTTAATGTCAAGTGAAGTTATACATTCTTTCAAGTGATGTATGTAATTAGGTAGGTTAGGCGAGTCCCTCCTCTCTGCAGTCCTGTAAGAAGAATTGTATTACTGTTTAAACAATTCTTTAGGG
>NC_142954.1:25588509-25596009 GCF_046866305.1 Octopus bimaculoides
GTCAATTTCCTTCTGCTTGTCGCAAAAATAATTATCAGCATCATCATCAATATTATTATTATTATTACTACAATTCTTTTTCTGGTTGCTGTTGTTTAGTTTTCTCACAAAAGTCTCTAGAACAACTCATATTGTAATCTAATAAAGAAGCTACTGATATCACCTTTAAGAAATCTACTAGCCACATCGCTAATTTAATTAATGCAAGATTCATCTTAATTGCTATTGCACAAAGACTTTGTGGCAAACATGCACTGTGATAATTTAATTAATGTGATGGATGGGAAGAATGAAGGTTTTTCTGTCGTTGTTTTTTTTATATTTTATTATTATTTTCATTATTATTATTGTTATTATTATTACATTTAGTATTCATGGTCTCAGAAATACATCAAGAGTTACCTTTCTCACATCAAAAAGAATTATATACGTTTAAGTCTGTGTAATTCTTTAGCTTTTCGCACTCGTTTCCACACAACCTTTCTGCCATTTGGTTTTGTTGTATTGTTGATGACTGTTTCATTTTCTGCTGCTATTCAGTCGTTTGTTTATATACGAAAGTCCAATATTTTGCTTTAACATTCCATTTTTTCAAGACAAATGACGATTCTCATAGGTACAACATGGATTTTTATTGTAATAAATTGTAACAGAGTAGCTAGATGGATGTCGGACGGATTTCCTTCCAGTGCTCTACTTTGTCAATATTGGCTTCGAAATTTGGCATAAGGCAGTATTCGAACTCAGAACGCAGAGGCCAACGAAAAGCCGCTGAACATTTTGCCGGCGTGCTAACGATTCTGCCAACTCGGCGTCTTTTCCTTTGCTAATATCAGACCGACTAACGTGATGCATTGCTAAAAACTGAAAATGCAACATACAACCAAAATGATTCCTATATAACGTTGAGGGTTTATAAAATGTATCTTTCAGAATTCTTCCAGAATATCTACAGGCCATAAAACCTTGTTTTGTTAGTTGTTTAGTTCTGTTGCTAAATAAAATATTCTTGGATGTGTTCAGCTTGACGAGTGCTTCAGTTTCAATTTCTCTTCCTTCTCTTCTTCTTCTAATTATTATAATCGTCAGGCTGCGAACTGGCAGAACCGTTAGAATGCTGGAAGAAATGTTCAGCGGTATTTCGCCCGTCGCGCCGTTCGGAGTTCAAATTCAGCCGAGGACGACTTTGCTTTTCATTCTTTCGACGTCGATAAAATAGGTACCAGTGATACACCAGTGTAATCAACTAGTCCCCACCCCCAAAAGTTTCAGACCTTGGGCCTTTGGTTGAGGGTTTATTTTTTCTTTGTCACAAGTTTTGTTGGAACTCCTGAAGTCTTGCATGCGCAGCGGGTTTACTACCTACAGCCTACGGTACCATGCTATCCATTTTTCATGGTTATTCTGGCCGTGGCAAGGAGGCAAAACGTTTGTGTTTTCCGTAGTATATGGCTGTTGTTATTATTATTATTTATTATTTACATTATTTACATTTGGTGTCAATAAAATAAAGTACCAGTCATGTACTGGGTTGGAAGGAGTAGAATTATCCCCTCCTCTCAAATCTGCTGGCCTGGCGCCAAAATTAGAAAGAATTATGATTATTACTATCATCATTATTGTCATCATCATCATCATCACTGCCCTTTCAACTGGTCGATCGTATCTTGAACAGTTGAGAGAGAGAGAGAGAGAGAAGAGAGAGAGTAATAACAGAACGAAAAATCTCTCATATCTTTCTTCCGTTGTATTTCAAAGGACATCTTCAGGGCCCACTCCATTTCTGAAGAACGTGTGTACATAACTCCATCCCACTCCCCACCTCCTCCACGTTTCGATCTAAAACGCTGACGTTGTCCTCAAGGGATCCACTCGTATAGCTGTGACTTCAAGTTTTTCATGCCTCACAATTTGTCAATTTTCCTCTTCAAGGTTTACTACTTTTCCTTCTTTTCCGCTTCCATTTCACATTATTCTCTTATCCCTTGGCAATGCTACATCAATTATCCAACAAAGCCTTTTCACTCTCTCTCTCTCTTTCTCTCTCCTTTTTTTTCTTCCGATGCAACAGCAACGATATCATTTCTCCTATGAATCTCCTGATCACTATGGATGGTGAAGTCCAAAACTAGTTTCACTTCGTCTGATTCTACCTCTGCGATTGGGTGCTACTAACGCAGATACTCCTGTACACAAGCACATAGTCTGTGAATGTATCTCCTTCACACACACACACACACACACACATACACACACACATACACACAGGCAAATACTTAGGAAATGGAAATCCGATTGGTGACTGCATGTCTTCGGGTGCTGTACTATGATAATCCCTGGCTGATTAATGCCTAGTAAATCAAATTGCAGCATCTTAATTGCATGGGTATGTATGTACGTAATTGCATGGGTATATATGTATGTATAATCGTATGCTTATATACGATTTACATGCACGCAAACAACTTGCGTACATTTACGCATATACACACAAGCTCTAGATGTATATCGCAGTACCAAAGACACACACATACATACATACATACATACATACATACATATATATATATATATATATATATATATATATGTATATATATATATATATATATATATTCATCTATCGATACATACATACATTACACTCATGTATACTCGAATAGATTAACTTATATAAACAAACAATGCACACATACATCCACTTATGTGTTTGTATGCAGGCAATCGTAAACATACGCACATACATGCTAGCATGCATATTTACAAAATGATGGCGTTACTGAGAAAGACCAAATCCTAAACACAATAGGTCCGTGCAAACGTTCCGAGAATGTAAGATCCTTTGACGAGATAAATTGTTGCACAACACTGAAGCCAGCCTTCTGTGCAACCAACCATAAATCTCGTTGCAGAGCAGAGGTGGAGATGGTCAGAAACCAGCAGCATTTTATGCTTGTAAATATGAAGTTACTTTCTCCAAGAACGAAGCTCACATGAGAACTATATGTTTTTAACTCCCTGGGGTTCGCATGCTAATTAACATTGAGCAGGTGTTGCTACTAAAGGTCAGAGTGAACATGGGAAAACAATCGGTTGGAGGTGGTTCTACACTCCGCAATACCCAGGGACTCCCGTACATAAACTACTGCTGCAATCAAGATGATGTGGTATCACATTAGTTTTGGTCATATGAGCGTCCACGTGATCGACCGATTCTATTTATTGAAGTCGCGTGCAGGGCGTTGAGTATTCCGCAGACTACGCATTACAGAGTCGAATCACCGTGAAACAGCGTGAGAAAGACGGACCTTTAAATAATTAATTAAATCCATCCGATTGGCTTCTACACAATTTCCATCGCCCCAAATTCCTTGAAAAGGACTGGGGCAACGAAACACTATTGTAAAGACGCTTCCGTGAGCTTCCACGAGTTGACATCGAACCCACGACTTCGTGGTTTTGAAACGAACTTCTTAACTACAATTTTATACTAACATCCACAGTCACACACACACACACACGTACACACCACACACAAATAACATACACCACACAAGTATAAATGCACACACAAACATACATAAGTGCATATATCTATATTCATGCACATAAGCATATATATATATATATATATATATATATATATTCATGGACACACAGTGACAAATACATATATACATTCCAATACACACATTCATACACAGCCTCCACAATATCCACGTTTGCCAGTTCACTTCTAAACACGATGCTCATAAAACATCATTAAGATGATTAGCATCTGATTAAGCCAAACATCTCCGGCACTGCACTTACAACTAGTTGTCTATCACCAACAAAGCTGTTATCACAAAACTGACCAGGAAATTAACAAATGGCCACTGCTATCGGGCGCCATATAAATATTAAAGCCATTTTTCAAATGTATTTGACGTCCGCGTGAGATCACAGAATCTACGTTAATCAAAGATTATTCTCAGGATTATGAGAGAATAACAGCGAAAATTCTATTGCCATTGGTAAACCAATAAACGACTTAATCGGCAAAACTTTCCTTGAAATGGGAAATTGAAAATTAGTATTGTGAAACGACTACTACGATTACAACAACTACTACTACTTACTACTACTACTACTACTACCAGCAACAACCGCACTGCTACAGCTACTACTACTATCACCACCACCATTACTTTTACTACAACGACTACTACTACCACCAGTAAAAACAACACTACTAATAATTCTTTCTACTGTAAGCACAAATCCTGAAATTTTGGGGAGAGGTGCTTCTCGATCAGATTAACCCCATTACTCAACTGGTAGTTATTTCATTGGCCTCGAAAAGGACGAAAAGTAAAGTCGGTCTCGATTGCATCTGAACGCAGAAATTTGAAATAAAACGGAACAAAAACCGCTAACTATTTTATACGGCGTACTTACAACAGCAATAATAATAATAATAACAACCCTTTCTAACAGAAGTACAAGGCCTGGAATTTTAGGGGAATCGCTTATATCGACCACAATGATCAACTGGTCCTTACTGTATCGACCCCGAAAGAATAAACGGCAAGCAGACTTCGACAGAGCGGGATGAGCTACTTGACCTGAGGAAAATTGTAACTGGACCCCACCCGTAAGGTTATGCGCTATTTATCTTGGTATGAGATCACTAAGTCGCACACTTACGGTTTTAAGTCTGCCTGGTGTACCCTTATCAGACAGGTAGTCATAAAGGGCATACTGGGTTTCGTATATTTTACCCCAATGTCATTTCGTTGGCATGCACTGCTCTCTAACTCAATAATAATAATAGTAGTAACCACTTCGATCATGATTTTCTTCTAGCAATAAATTATTTAGATTCCACCCGCTGAACGGAAAGTTCCGTCGAATAAAGCTTGCATCTGATAAAGTATATCTGCACGTGTCTAATACAGTACTCCCACTATCTCACGTACACACACATATTACTACATGTTTGCATTTGTATAAAAGTTCATGTGAATGTCTGTATCCATGGACGAGTGTATGCGTTTGTGTGCGTGTGTGAGTCTGTGTGTGTGTTGAGTTGTTATCTGTGCGATTCGTTATAAACATGTTAATGAAAATGAAAAGAGGAAGCTTTGTGTTGGTGGCGGCGGCGGCGGCGGCGGCGGCGCAGCAGTATTAGTTTTACTTGTGTGGAGGTTGGGGTTTTAGCAGAAGAAAGATGCGCGGCTCCAGCTATTAAGAGATCGGTAAAAGATCATCGGTTTTATTTATGAGGATAGTTTGATGAGAGTCTGATTGTAAGTTTCCTATGTGGGTGAATTAATCGAAAATTAAGCACACATATGTACGAACATATAAATGAACATGTCTGCATATATGTACACAAATATAGTATATATACGCACTAATATGAATGCATCTAGACATGCATATATATATATATATATATATATATATATATATATGCATATATATACATATATATATATACATGTACTCACAGATGCATATGCATTTATGGTATATATATATATATATATATATACATACAGAGAGAGGTGGAGACATACAGATATGCATATCTGCTTCCAGGGATTGTGTGTGTGTGTGTGGAATTCTGTTCTTCAACTCTGATTACCATGACTTGTACTACGTTGTTTTCAACGAAGATACAGACGAGTAACAATGCCCCATGTGGTAGGCTTGAAAAGTCTTGAAATCTCTTCAGTATGAAACCAATATTAGCCTCATTAATTCACAACACACACACACACACACACACACACACACATAGAATAGAAAATTTCTATTTGTCAATCTTTGAACGAAAGTCATTCAGTAGCAGTACACTGGAGTAAAGATTATTTGCCAACATAACGTGACAGTTCTGGTTTTGGACGAATTCTACTGTTATTTTTAGCCCCAAGAAATATCGTCTCCAGCTGGCTATACGACACGCTATCTGTGTCCTATTTTCGAACAGTAACATTTGTCCTAAACCAGGACTGCCACGTTATGTTGGCAAATAATCTAGAATATTGTTACTGAATGTCTCTCATTGAGAGATTTACAAATAGAAATTTCCCATTTTATTAGATCAGTGACTGTGTCTCACTTTGAAAACAATATATTTCGAACAAGAAATTAGCAGCGCCACCTCTAGCCGAACCGTAGTTATTTTGTGCTGAAGAAAGAAAATAACCCAAAAATCGCGATACACAGATATTGTTTTGTGCTGAATGGGGATGCTAAAGTCCCTTGTTCAAAAATATAAGGACACAGATTGTGTGTCGTATGGCCAGCTGGAGACGATGTTTCCTGGGGCTAAATAACAGTAACATTCGTTCTAAACCAGGACTGCCACGTTATATTAGCAAATAATATTTACCATATATATATACATAGTAGAGAGTGGATTATTTTGAACACACACCTTCACGTTTAAAGAGGAAGGACGGGAAGGAAAAAAGAAAAGAAGAAAATAATTTAGAGAAAATGAGATATGAAAAACTGAGGTGAGATGGGTGCTCACGAATATGAATAGGATTAACGAAATGAGAGGAAGGTGGAAGAGGAACAAATCTTTTAAACCCATCTGCGAAACGGTTATGAGTTTGAATATGAGATGTTGTTCTCTCTGTTTGCTTGAGTTTGCAGATCAGTGACGTGCAGATATGCCACTATAAATTTCAAAACATATGTTCCATTAATCCTGGGAACACACGTGTTTCTGAGAGTTGTTATCTTCGTCAGTTGGGATAAGGAAATTCAGCCTGTGCAGTAATTCTCTTTCATATAAGTGGGACATCAAACAACTGCAGCTGTCGCTTTTAGAAACACTGCTTATTTCGGTGAGTTCATTTAACGGGAAACACAGACAAATATTGCGAGTCCTTGTACAATATCTCATAAATGTATTTTCTTAAAAAACGTGGAAGAAGTCCCAACGACCTAACTACACTTCAAGCTTAATGGAGATAATTCTCAAGAAACATTTCAATATGGAGCTATAACATTGCATAGCAGTATGTTTTATCATATCGATAAACACAATTCCTGAAGTATTTGAGTGTATGTCGTTAAATGTACATTATATATATATTCTCACATAACTCTCGCTCTAACTTGGTGTCGAGCACTCTTTCGTTACCATAACCTAATGATAAATTGTGTCATATATTGTGTAATATATGTTTGTATACACTCATGCATGCATATAAATTTTGTCGGTTACTTGTTTTATACACTGGACTGATAGTGCCAAGCTGGAGCACCGCCTTGAGCGTTTTGGTCGGAAAAACCGCTCCCGGTATTCAATTTATTTTTAAGTATGACAATTATCTTCCTGGTCTCATTAGCCGAACCACTAACTCACTGGAACGTTGCTAAGCCGTTTTGGCTGACAAACACAAATGCATACACTCATACAAGTTCTAAGCCATTCAAAGCAGAACGTGGGTGTGTACACCTACACCCTCAAGCATGTACATGTATATAAATATATTG
>NC_142954.1:25601009-25616009 GCF_046866305.1 Octopus bimaculoides
GGTTGAAAACAAATAAACAAATATACAACAACAGCAGGATCAATAATAAGAAAAATTTAAAGAATGTAATAAAACAAACTTCCAAAGAATAGGATAAATATGGATAAATATTGTGTATTGTGAAATCGATGAGACAAAACGAAATCATATTATTAATAAGTAATCTATTGTGTGTATACCTCCCCTCCCCTTCTGCCTGCTTATTTATCTACCTACTTACCTACCTACCGACCTACATACGCATATACATACGCACATATATACTCATACACATATACATAAATACATGCAGATATACATGTATATATCCAAATACGCATATATACATGTATATGCGTACGTGTACATTCATATTTATATTACACAATTTTCTGTGTATATATGCACACACACACACACACACATATATATATATATATATTATAAATATGTATATATGTGCATATCTAAAAAGTGTTTCTGTCTGTGCGTCCTTAAAATCATTTTTACGTAGAACTATATGCAAATACAATTTCGTACCCACATAGAGTTACGTGCAGACATATACATCTTATTTCGATACACACACACACACACTCACGTGCGTGTGTGTGTGTGTGTGTGTGTGTGTGTGTGTATATGTACGTATTTTTCAATCTAAGTGTGTTGTTTGAGAGAAAGCCAAAGAGAGGGAGAGAGAAAGGGTTAGAGATTGTTAGTAGTAAAACCAATTATTTATTTAAAATGTGTATCAAGCAACAAAACTTCTGAAGATTCAAGCCGAGAAAATCAATTATTAAAAATATTCCTCAAGATCAAATCTTCATTGTAATCTACAACGGAAGAATTCTAATAATAATAAAAAAAAAAGGAGACGAAAAAATAAAGTATATATCGTTATATAAACGTATATGTTCACCGCTGTCGACCACACTTTTTTTTTTCTTTAAGTAGCTGAGATTTTGTAGAAGGGTATATCTTTTGAAAGAGAAGGTCACAGGGTTTGTAACTTTTATGTTCTGTATTCGGTTGAACATACTTTTGCACGTTTTAATGAACAATCTTCTGAATTGACTGAATGCAATAATTCTAAGTGAAACTATATTCCCGGACTAATTGCAGATCGTAAGCATCTTGTCAAAGCAAATTAATCGAGAATCAAGCAAACTGATGAGATTAGTTTTTATGTGAGGGATTATGGAAGATATCGAACCACCTGAATAAGGTCACTTGGTGCAGTTCATTTTTTTTTCCAAGATGTTGCATCTGTAAAAACAATGTAATTATAGGGGCAGGCGTGACTGTGTAATAGGAGTTTTGCTTCCCAACCAGATGGTTCTGGGTTCGGTCTCACTGCGCACCATTTGGGGCAAGTGTCTTCTGCTGTATCCTAGAGCCGACCAAAGAGTGGATTTGGTGAATACAAAATGAAGACCTGTCGTATATATGTATATATATATTATATATGTATACACACACACACACGCTCACATATATGTGTGTGTGTGTGTGTGTGTCTCTCTCTCTCTCTTTTGGGGTTTGGATTATTCCCCTCTGAAAACATGGGTGTTTTGTTCAACATCCTTAAACAACTCTTTTGAGTGGGATGGGCTCCTCGACCTGAAGAAAATTCTAACTGGGCCCCACCTGCCAGGTCATGCGCTATTTATCTTGATATGAGATCACCATGTTGCGCACGTATGGTTGGGATGCATGTACCTGGTATACCCTTATCTTACGGGTAGTCATGATGGGTATATTGGGCTTCGTATATTTCACCCCAGTGTCACTTTGATGGCATGCACTGTTTTCTCACTCAATAATAATAATAATGATGATCCTTTCTATTATAGACACAAGACCTGAAATTTTGGGGGAGGGGGACTTGTCGACTTAATCTACCCCAGTGTTTCACTGGTACTTAATTTATTAACCTCGAAAGGATGAAAGGCAAAGTCGACCTCGGCGAAAATCAACTAGCCGCCTAAGGCAGAAAGCATGAAATTTTCTGGGAGCGAACTAGTCGATTACACGAACCCCAGTGTATCACTTGTACTTAATTTATCGTCCTCGAAAGAATGAAAAGCAAAGTCGACCTCGGCGGAATTTGAAGTTCGAACATGAAGACGGACGAAATACCGCTAAGCATATCACCCGGCGTCCTAACAATTCTGCCAGCTCACCGCCTTAATAATAATAATAATAATAATAATAATAATAACAATAACAACAGCTACAGTAGTGACAATAACAACAACAGTAATATTAAACGTTCTTACTAATATTCATATATGACAAGTAAATTTGAAGGCAGGGAACAAATCTACCACTGTTACTTATTTTGATCCCGAAAAGATGAGAAGCAAAATCGAATTCGTCAGAGGTCAGATATTCTGAAGGAGGGTGGAGTTAGTCCATTAGATAGACCTTAAAATTTTACTGGTATTTTATTTTATTGACCCCCTAAAGGCTGAAAGGTATTTGAACTCAGAACGTAATGTTCCGGAGCAAATACCACAAGGTATTTTACCTGATGCGGTAGCAACTCTGTTTATTACAAGAGAACGAAGTCATGAACTAATGAAGGTGGAATGAGTCAATTGATTAAATCAAGCAAACCCTCATCAAGTCCTACCTTCTCGATGCGAATGATAGCACAGTAGATTATATCGTTCTGAGTGCATTGTACTTGGATGCGAAAAGATTATAGTTTTTGCTAATCAAGGCTAAAGTGGATCTAAACACCAACTCCAACAACGCCAACAAAATAATTGAAATCAACTTCAAGAGTTAATTGCCCGAGCGAAAGAAACATCCAGTGCCGAATGATTCTTTCAATAGCACTGTTGACCTTTTGGCTGGTTAGCCATTATTCTATTATCGCTGCACTTCAAGCCATTCTCTTGAAATATTCACAACGTTTCATAATTCTACTTCGTTGACTTTCTCAACAAACGACATTCATTTTCTGAAGAATGACACTACCGTATTATTCTCTCACAATATTTCTACTCCTTTTAAGACGGCGAACTGGCAAAATCGTTAACACGTCGGACAAAATGCTTAGCGGCATTTCGTCCGTCTTATCGTTGTGAGTTCAAATTCTGAGATCGACTTTGCCTTTCATCCTTCTGGGGTGAATAAAATAATACCAGTTGAGCACTGGGGTCGATGTAAACGACTTAATGCCATCCCCAATATTGCCGGCCTTGTGCCAAAGTTTTAAACCAGTATTTGCACCGGATTAGTTTCAGAGCTATTCCAAGTCAGGCTTTGTTAAATCTCGAATCTCAATTGTAAATTTTCTTATCAGTTATCTATACAGGATTATCTAGCGTATTCAGCGTCTTCTACCATCATTTCTGGATTATCTACCTGCAAGAAATAACAGCTAATTCTCCCTCAATCTTATTGTCAGTTATAAAAAGCAAGATTACACTACATAAGGTAGTCCTAGATATTAGCATTCATATTCCTCTGAATGCGGGAAAAGTCATGGTTTGAACACATTTTTAATGCCCCAGCATCAGCAGCTGATGTCCAACATATTACAGTTTATGCTGCAGGAAGGTTTAAATATTGATCTCAGAATTTGGCGCAAGGCCAGCAATTTCGGAGGTGGGATTAAATCGAATACATCGATCCCAGTGCACAATTGCTACTTATTTTATCGATTGTGAAAGGACGGAATGCAATGTCAGTCTTAGTGGCAGCTGAACAAAGAACGTAAAAGTGGGCGAAATACCGCTACACATTTTTCCTGACATGTTAACGATTCTGCCAGCTCACCGCTTTGGAAGATTTGAATAATAAGAACCACTCGAACTTGTGTAAATCTATGAATGTTCTTTATTTCTTGGAATCGATCGAAATAAAAATGAAATTTAAAATGACGAATGTTCGTTGTGACGATGAAGTGGGAGAGAGTCAGCGCGTTGGACATACGTATTTGATCTCAGTTCAAATTCAGCCGAGGTAACCTCTACCCTTCAAATTTTCGATAAAGGAGCAGCCATTGTAGTAGATATCTGGGAGTGTTAGACTATCGGACGAGATACAGGGCGGTTTTTCTTCCGGCTCATTGCGTTCTCAGTTTGAATTCTACATGATAACCAAACCTAATCAGAACACTACGGAAGTATTTCGTGCGAAATTGTCCTGCCTGGACGAATAAATTGTATATCCACATAGAAAAACTGGCAATGATCAGTTCAGGCTTTCAACCAGAACGATATACACGGCAGATGAATGGAAATACAAGAGGTACTGCTTAACAAGAAGCAATGAAATATTTCTATAGACAGATTAATAATTTTTTTTTAAACATTTGTCATGGGAGAGTAGAATAATTTAAGAAGACACTCTAACAAAGCAGAAGCAAAAACAATGGAAATAACCTTGTTTTAAAAATTATCGAAAACAAATAGAAACCAAAAAGCGAAAGAAAAATGAAAAAGATGCCTGTCAATATTTCTGTTTTGTGTGCATTAGGTGCAAGGAAAGGTTAAATAAAAGAAGACGTTTAGCATAAACAGCAGCAAGTGGTTGCAACTCTAGCAGCAATAACGCTGCTTCCTTTTAACGGTAGAGGAATAATTGGGAGGAGTAGGAGGAGGAGGAGGAGGTGGAGGAGAAGAAGAAAAAGATGATGAACAAGAAGAATGCAAGAGGAAAAAGACAATGAACAACATAAAAATGAGTGTAAAGGAAACGTGTCGGAATAAAATCCCATTTAATACCGCCGCGCATAACTCTCCTTCATCTTGCATCTTGTTGCATCTTAACCGCCGTTGCCCTTAATCCTCAAATCTTTTAATCAACTTAAATACTACACCCTTGTCTTTAAAACAGAAATTAATAATAAAAAGTGATTATGCGTAACCACAGCCACCGCCATCGGCATCACCGTCAAATCCATCACCACCGCCGCCGCCGCCGCCGCCGCCGCCATAGCCACCAACATTACTCCCAACACCACAACCAGCCGCCCCGCCCCACCACTCAGTTCGTCTTCAACGAAATTGATTGCTTATTGATTATTGAGTATTTTATCTTCTACGTTCGGTTTATTCACTGCATTTAGCCATCTTCTTACATACGCGCACACTCACACACACATAGATATATATGTGCATAAGTGCTTATTTACATGTGTATATACATTTTCCATATGCATATGCATATCGATATATATTTATATCTATGTACATATATGTGTACATGTAGAAATATATATATATATATATATATATATATATATATATATATATATATATATACGGAATGCATTCACAAAAGTAACATTCAACTCATGGCTGACCAAGTTCCAAATGAAATCTATATTATGTCATGCTAAGAAAAGCATACCCACTGCATAATATAGTCCTATAATTAATATGAAGGAAAGGAAAATGTGGTTGTCACGGACGGAAGGCTTTTTATTTATGCATTGAGAACAGAAATAACCAATCTGAGGTTAAGAGACAGCAGAAGCAGCAACAATTGATTGGATGTATATCTGATGTCTGCGCCATCAAAACAGATATCACGAGTTATATGTCATTGTCATCACAACACTCCTATTCAGTATCGTCACCGCTATCATCATTACGATCGTCATCGTCGTCATCATAATCGTCATCACCACCAACTCCATCATCATCATTATCATCAGTAATAGCAGCAGCAGCAGCAGCAGCAGCGACGGCTTCGTTCTCATCAGCAACAACAATAAATACGACAGCAAAACTGCTGAATGGAGAGAAGTAAAGGCAGTGATTGATTTTTAATATCGATTAACTAAAATATTGATTTATACCAAAGACACATGGTTGTATATTTTAGAAGAGAAGAACAATGTTACCCAACGCCACCTACTTTAACTTTGATTTCAGCACTGCTGAGTACTTTATCGAATACCTTTGGATGACTAACAGAGAAATTCCGAAATTGCGGTAGTATTTGAAGTAAGAAACCATACTTAGGCACCCTCCCTGTGACTATGCGGAACTGGAGGAACGTGAAATAAAGTGTCTTGCACAAGAACGAAACACACAGCCCAGTCCGGGAATCGAACTCATGACCTCTTGCTTGTCGCAGTAACTACACGCGCGCGCACGTGCGTGTCGTGTGTGTGTTGGTTTGTGACAGTGAAATACGATGATAGACAGATTCTTGAAAAATTATAATGAAAAATCTGCATATTGAAAACGAAAGCAACAATGGAAAGTGCTGTTTGTTGTTGCTAACTTTACCGAAAGATTATTTTAATATAAATGTGCCATTTTGGTGATTAATTTTACATAATTGACGAAGAAGAAGAAGCAGAAGTAAAATGAAAGTACAATAAAATTTCAAGAGCAACCCCAAAAGACTACACCTTTTACTTCATAAATCAATTTAGAAAGTCAGATTTTGGTGAATAAAATAAGATTTTAAATAAAATAAAATCAATACGGAGCGTTGTTAGCATTATGACAATAATTCAATATTTTTATTACGTGACTGTGTATTTATATATTGATATGTATTTGTATATGTATGTAGTCTTGTCCCTCTGCCGGTATCTTAGATCTCTGTTATTTGTATATATACGCATATGATTATGTGTGTGTGTGTGTGTGTGTAGGTGACAGAGAGAGAGAGAAAGGAAAAATAAAAAGAGTAAACAAAATACATGGTGAAAAAAAGAAAATTCACAACGACAATTCTCTTCTCAGTATGTGTGATGTACCAGTTTACAATCCTTTGCACTTCCTGCATGGATGGTAAACCAGGGATCATTCTTAAATAATTTTCAGTCCTTCTTTTGATCATACCAGTGATTACTCCTACAATCACTGGTATTGTTACCGTCTTGAGATGCCACATTTTTTCGATTTCGATTAGCAAATCCTTATATTTTCTGAGCTTATCAAATTCTTTTGCCAAGATATTATGGTCACAGGGTATGCTCATGTCAATCAATAAACAGACTTTATTGTTTTTGGTCTTTCACAAAAATATCTGGTTTCTTTGTTTTGATGGTCCGATCTGTACATACTGGAAAGTCCCAAAGAATCATCATATTTTCTCCCTCAGTTACAGCCTCAGGGTTGTGTTTGTGCCATTTGTCAGTTATTTTATAATGCCGACACATTATCCAATGTAAATATTGGCCAACACTCTCATGTCTTGATTTATATTCTGCAGGTGCCAAAACCTTAATCCACAGATTAGGTGGTCCACTGTTTCTATCCCATCGTTGCAATATCGGCACTTTGGTGTCTACACCCATTTTTATCACATTGGCTTCATAGTTTCGGGTCAATAAGCTCTGATCAATCTCTGCCTTTAGCCCTGAGCTCCGTAGCCACCTATGGGTGTGCTTCTGGTCTACATCAGCTTGTTTGCTACGGGCCACATATTTGCCATGCAGGGGTTTTTGTTCCCACCTATCAGCCAATTGTTCAAGCGCATTTTGCTTTGCCATTGATTTCACCTGCATTTGCTGCACTTCCATCATGCTGGTCAACCTGGGTATTATGCATAAATTCACTCGATTATTTTTTGCTCTCCTTCATAACAGAATGAAGCTTCTTACGTCTTTCATGGTTTTCAACGTGGTTTAGCTTCCAGTCCTTAGATGTTTCAAGATATTTTCCCATTCCAATTGTGGGGGGTCTGTAGGAGATTTCAAATTGGATCAAGCCTCGACCTCCTTCAGCTTTGGGTAGGTAATGACAATCTGCGTCTGCCTTTGGTCGGTGCATCTTATTGCAAGTCATCAGCTAATGGATTTTCCTGTCAATCTTCCTTAATTCGTTTATATTCCAGTTCAACTCATTGGAACTGTAAATAACAACTGGAACTGCTATGGAATTCATAGCTAACACCTTGTTACGTTCATTTAACTCGGATTTTAGGACTTCTCGAACTCTCCTGTAACACTCCTTCCTCATCTTCTCTTTCATACTTGCATCCTGAATGCCAGAACCCTAATCTGTTCCGAGGTATTTGTAAGTTTGTTTCTGTTCGAGTTCTTTTATAACTGCATCAACATCCCAATTTCCCTTTCTGGAAAGTGGTCGTGGCACATTTCCCAAGTGCAAATTCCATCCCCATGTCATCACTATTATTATTATTATTATTATTATTATTATTATTATTATTATTATTAAGGTGACAAGCGAGCACAATCGTTAGCGTGTCTGACAATGTCTTTTCACCTTCAGAGTTCAAAGATAACCGAGAATGACTTTACATATCATCATATCGGGCTCGATGTAATAAATGTCAGTTGAGCACCGTGCTCAAAAGACTATCACATCCCCACAAAACTTTCACGCATTCTACCTACAGCAGAAATCATTATTATGGCTGCGTGTGTTTAATGTTGAAGCTCACTACGAAGAAACCTAAAATGAACATATTTCATTTTCTCTTTCTATTAATTCCAATTTACATTTTTCCTCAAATTCTGGTATTTCGTTATTTTTAGATTCTATATTTTACTACTTTACATTTCTTCTACATTTTCTTATTTTCCTAATGCATTACGTGAGAGCGGGAGTGTGTGTATATATATATATATATATATATATATATATATATATATATATATATATATATATATATAAACACACACACACACACATTTATTGATATATGTATGTGTATATATATATATATATATGTGTGTGTGTATGTGTATGCAGTTGTAATATTTGTATCCATTCCATCAAGCTTTTGTTTGTTGTTTTTACCCTTTTCTTTGTTTAATTTCAAAAATTCCTTAATACTTTTTCCACTCTCATATTATTCCTTCTCATCACCTTTTGTTTATAATTGCGATTCTTTGTTGATATTGTTATTTTGGTATCAGTTTCTGATTTCTTAGATATATATATATATATATATATATATATATATTATTGTTGTTGAATCTGCCAGTCTTCAAGTTTTAGGTTTTCTCCTTTCTTTAATCTTGGAATCTTCATATTCTTTGTTTATTTACTGAAAATTGATATGTATGTATATAAGTGCATGTACGTACGTATTTGTGTGTATGCGTTGCTTTTTGAGTCAGAGCAATGAGCTGTGTGTGAAGGTGAGTCTAACAAATTCTTTATTCTGCCCATTTTTTTAAAAATCCTGTATTTGATTATCTTACCAATTCCTTGATTCACAAAGTTGTTTTTTAACATTCTTATGGCAAATTAGATTTAGAATTTCTTAATTTTGGTAATTTGGTATTCTTACAATTCCTTCACTTTTCCTCTTCCCTCCTTCCTCCTTTTCCTCTTCCCTCCTTCCTCCTTTTCCTCTCTTATTCTTTCCGCATACATACACACATATACACAAATGCGTATAGGCTATGGTTTTTGTTTATATTTTCGTGAATCACTGAATGCAATTTCTCGTACATTTCTATTTAATACCAAACTTAAAGTACAATTCTTGACATTTGAAATTGTTTTCAAATCTTCATTCGAAGAATACAATCAAAACAACCCAATCAACCATATTCTAAGCATGCAAATTTAATTACCACTGTCTTACCTGCGTTTTTCGTTCTAAAAGAAAAGAACTAGGAGAACTTCGGAACATTTTTCTTTTTCTCCATAAAGCGAGAAAAAACATTTTTGCTTTCTTAAAAATACTACTAAAAGTGTATGAGCGATAATGGCACATTTGAAACAAATGACCTGATTAATTGCAACATACAACGCTACATTTTCGTGCTGCATTCTGATGCAAATGCCCAAACTTTCTTGACGGGCGTATGTTCTGGCATTATGTTAGATATATCAAATGTCTCAATCTTTTCAAATCATCCGATAAAGAGGTTTAAAAAATCCACGAAGGTGAAACGGACATAGGAGCTAATAGTAAAACATCTGTCAATTTCGTCTACATACGCTCAGTATATCAAAGCTAGTAATGGAACTAATTATAGTTGTAGCGAGACTACTATGCTAGAAGTAGACTGAGTGACAATAATATGCACATATATATATGTATAAATATATATGTATTTATATATATATATATATATATATATATATGTATTTATGTATATATATATATATATATATATATATATATATGTGTATTTATGTATTTATGTATATATATATATATATATATATATATATACACGCATATATATCTGCATGTGTGTGTCTAGCAACGCTTTATTCGGTAGCTGCTGCGTCTTTAGTGATGATGATGAGTAGAAGAATGAGGAAGAGGGGGTGGAGGAGGATACTACTTTAGCTTTTATCATTCTGTGTTGATAAAATAATGTCCCAGATAAATCCAGAGATTTCTTTAATCCTTATCACACCATCTCACAAAATATACATTGTCTGTCATAGTAATCCTTAGTATTAATATCTTGATGGGAGGATATCAATAATAAAACAACGGCAGAATTTGTTTCGTTCTCTTTTCAATTATTCGTTCTTGTTCCGATCTGAAATCTTCTCAAAGGAGAATTAGCCTGTCACGTTCGCGAGTCGATAACATAAAGTGCCAAATATTGGGGTTGATTTTTATCAACATCTGCCACCCCACGAAATATTATTCCGGTCGTGCCTATATAAGAAAAAAATATTTAACAATTGTGAAGAAATATTTCGTTCGTTTCCAAGGCTGCGAGCCGGAGGAATCGTTAGCACGGCGGGAAAATGACAAGCGGCATTTAGTTTGTTTTTCTTACGTTCTGAGTTCAAATTCCACCGAGGTCGACATTGCTTTTCATCCTTTCGGAGTAGATAAAATAAGTACCAGTCGATGTAATCCACTTAATCTCTTCCCCGAAATTTCAGGCATTGTGCTTATAATAGAAAGGAATATTTCTTTGCTTCCGAATGTGGCGAGCTGGCAGATTCATTAGCACGTCGGGAAAAAAGCTAAGCGGCATTTCGTTCGTTATTATGTTGTGAGTTCAAATTCCGCCGAGATCGATTTTGCCTGTCGTCATTTCGGGGTCGATATAATAGGCGTACCACCTTGCTCAGATTACTGGCCTTGTGCCAAAACTGCCTTGCAATATTTCTTTCGGGATCGGTTACACAAAATCTCAATCGAGATTCGTGGAGTGAATGTACAGACCTAACATCACCAATACCACCTCCACCACCTCTCAAATTTGTGTCTAAGATAAAAGCAATTATCTGGGATAGTGCATTGTTAAAATACTTAGAAGATAATATTCCTTGTAGTATCTTCCCGGGTCTTTTACTTTCCACGTTCAAATCTAGCCGAGCGAATTTCAGGTCATACACCTATTTCAGAGACGATTATTATTATCATAATTATTATTATTGAATGAGAGAGCAGATCAGGTCATCGAAGTGGCACTGGGGTACAAATATACGAAGCCCAGTATACCCATCATGACTGCCCGTCTTATAAGGATACACCAGCCACATACATCACGACCGTATGTGCGCGACATGGTGATCTCATATTAAGATAAACAGCGCATGAACTTGTAAGTGAGGCCCAGTTAGAATTTTCTGCAGGTCGAGTAGCCCATCCCGCTCAAATGGTCCTTGAATAAGGTTTGTTTAAGGATGTTGAATGAAACACCCATGTTTCCAGAGGCGAATTATTTAAACTCCAAATAATTCCTCTCAAAATATGGCTATGATGCTCCCCCACTACTTCTGCTCCTGATCAGAGATGCACATATCGTCAGTCACCAAGTGAAATGCTTAACTGTTTAAGGTCAAACAACTGTTTAAGGTCAAGCAAATCGGAGGCTGAGCAGAATATTTACTGTAGCCCATCTTTTATACCAAGTCAGTTGTTGTTGTTGTTGCTAAGGCAGTGAGCTGGCGGAATTTTTAGCCCGTCCAGTGAATTGCGTAGCGGTATTTCGCCCGTCTTTACACTTGGACTTTCATCGTTTATGCGTCGATTAAATAAGTACCAGTTACGCACTGGTGTCGATATAATCAACTTAATCCTTTACCCCCAAGCTGCCCTTCTGGTAAAAATTTGAAATCATTTTTCTTACTATTATTGTTATTATTATTTACGGATTGCTGCAGCATCTACAGTAACAGTATTAGCTGTAGCATTAATAATAGTAGTAGTAGTAGTAGTAGTAGTAGTAGTAGTAGTAGTAGTAGTAGTAGTAGTAGTAGTAGCAGTCTCACGCAACCACTTCTCGCAATTTCACATTTTCTCTGACCAAATCCAGTTTTGTCTTCCAGTCTTGGAACGTTCTATCTCCTTCGTATTATTAGGCCATTATCTTCTCCAAGGAAACTATTACACTCATTCTATATTCACTTTTGGTTATACATACGTGTTTGTGTATGTGTCTATGTGTGTGTGCGTGTATATGTATTTGTGTGAGTGTGTATGTGTTTGTATGTATATTGTACATGTTTGTGCATTATGTATGTATATCTATACTTGTATATGTCTATATATATGTACACGTGTGTATATATATATATATATATATATATATATATATACATGCATATATCTCATATATATATATATATATACATATACACACACACACACACACATAAGGCAACATTTCTGTCCTTACCGACATATTCTACCGTCATACATTATATAATCTATTTTTTTTCACCTCATGAACCATACTGCTACCATTCTGACGTACCAATATATAGTTTTATCCTATTAACTTTTTTCTCTCAGATTTCTGTTTAGTTTTGCAAATAACTCTGTATTTTTTTTTTCTTGTTCTTCTCTTTCACTGTTAGATATTCGAACTAATTTTATACAAACGATTTCTTCAACTCTCATTTTCTCGGAATGTCTTCATTCTATGTTTCTTGTACATTCTCATCTGGTATCATTTTTTTATATTTTCTACCTTGTCACAAATTATGTTCCTATATTACAATAAGTGGCACATTCACGAACCGTCTTTTTTTTTATATATATCTTCCCCTTCTTTTTTTCTCATATAAAATTTCGTATCTTATCTATTTATATACTTATTTTTAAATTAGTTTCTTGTGATAACCTCCACTTCTCTCTCTCTCTCTCTCTCTTCGTCACACTCACTCAATTTCTCTCCATCTATAAATATGTTTGTGTGAGAGTGTGTGTAAATGTGTGTAGATATGTTGTATATATATATATATATATATATATATATATATGTATATATATATGTATATATATATGTATATATATGCACACACACACACACACATGTATGTATATATATATATATATATGCACACACACATATATATATATATATATATACACACAGACACACGCTCATCTATGTATAAGCACATATATACATACATATATACATACATATACACACACACACACACATATATATATATATATATTCCGACTTCTTCTAAATCATTCTCTCATGCTGTTTTATTCCTTCATATATATTCCACACTTCCATACAGTTTACTGCCCCGACTTTTACATTCAACTCACTTTTTGTTTTGCATTTCTAATTCCCTTGAACGTTTCCTACCATTGTCTCTAGTTTTCTGTCTTTTCTCTGCGTTTATCTGATGTCTTTTTCTGTATTATGTTGTCTCTCTCTTCTTTCGGGATTTTTTTTGTATTGCTCTCCCTTCATTTACTCCTTACTCTCATCTCTTCACTATATACACCTGTTCTTTTGATTATTATGACAAGCGATGTGTGGACATGCATACACAAACATAGACACGCATAATCAAACACACACATAATATATATATATATATATATATATATATATATATATATATATATATATATATATATATATATATATATACACACACACACATATATATGTTATCAAAAGAAGCTAACGTACATTCATACATACGTATATATATATACATATGTGCATATGTATATATATATATATATATATATATATACACGTACGTATATACATATATATATATTCATATATACGTATGTATATATATATATATGTATATATATATATATATATATATACATACACGTACGTATATACATATATATATATTCATATATACGTATGTATATATATATATATATATATATATACGTATATATATTCATACATACGTGTGTATATAATATATATATATATATATATATATATATATATACGTATATATATTCATACATACGTGTGTATATAATATATATATATATATATATATATATATATATATATATATATACACACAGATATAGATAGAATGGATGACTAGATAGCTGGAGATGTATAACTGTGCGCGTATGTACATAAGCACAAACATAAGTGTACACGCGCGCATGCAAACTGAGTGATGTCAGTTTAAATACCTATATATGAATGTATATATACGTATGTATATAGGGAGCGAGAGAAAGAGAGAGAGATGCGTGTATGTATGTATGTATGTATACTTATATGTATATATATGTATGTATACTTTATATATATGTGTGCTTCTGTGTGGGTCTCTGTGTATGTATGTAGTTATGCATGTATGAATACATGTATGTATGTATTTATGGTTGATGTTGTGTTCGTATTTAATGATTCATGTTTTGTTGATTTCCCTTTAATTTACCATTCCTCCGGTTCTCCTTGATCTCTGATTACTGCAATGCAGATTCGTCATCTTTAACTTCTTCTCTATTGCAGTTGTTATCAAATCACAATCAATCCCCTGTCAACATAATAATAATAATAATAGCACTGATGATAATAATATATCTTTAAAAAACGAAGCATTCATATATATATATATGGTAGAGAAATATATGTATATCCTTCCATATAGATATTGTGTGTACGTTTGAACATCCGAATCTAATGGTAATCGACATGTAAAGATAACACTATTAAAATCAGCGTAAGACGTCTGACCTTGAGATTTCCTATGCTACATACACAACCATTAGTGGAGGGGAAGAGGTTTTAGATGCGTATATCTGTTTAATCTCAGCTGAATAACATATCTATTTAATCTCACTGTTATGTGCAATCCGTAAAGGAAAATGTTACGTAACTGAAAATGTCGAACAACCAAATTG
>NC_142954.1:25623509-25636009 GCF_046866305.1 Octopus bimaculoides
GGTACATAATACAGATTATATACATTATATGTATATATATTGTGTTATATATATATATGCATAGTAGAATACATATTTATATATACACATACATATCAAGGCAGAGATCTGACAGAATCGTTACGGCAACAGGCAAGATGCTTAGCGGTATTTCGTCCACCATTATTTTCTGAGCCCAGATTCAAGGCTAACTTTGCCTCTCATCTCTGCGCGGTAGATAAAGTAGGTACCAGTTGGAAACTGGAGTCAATGTAATCGACTCTCAAAACATTGCTGGCCTTGTGCCAGGATTTGCATTTGCAGTCAATATATGGATACATATGTGTGTGTGTGTGTGTGTGTGTGTGTATGTGTGTGTGTGTGTGTGTGTGTGTGTGTGTGTGTATGTGTGTGTGTATGAGAAAGAGACAGAGAGAGGGAGAGGCTACTGTAGTTTTAATGATTTGAAGGTTTAGGTTCGGCCTTCCTGGGGCAGATATCTCGATATGTTATGTCGCTTATTGTGCTCCCTACAATTACTACTTTGTTTATCGATTGTCATTTATTGAACAGCAACCATATCATTGAATTCTTTTATGGTTGTTGTATGGACAGAACAAAGAGGGTGTGATGCTCACGGTAGGGTCGCCTTTAATTATAACTCATATCGATACATGCTTATCTGGTACTGAACAATGACACCAACGCGAACAACGACAACTGTCATGATGCGATTGATTCTCCATGAAAAGAATACGATTAATGGTCGGAATTCTTTCGTTTCCTCTGGCTACTTGTCACGTGGCCAGTGTAACAATGGCTGACGTCATTGTCAAAATAGTCGAAGTTGTTAATTGAAGCATTAAACATAGCTGCAACAACTTGAACACTTAACCTCTACTAAAGAGCTGCTGGGTCAAAGAACAATACGATGCTATATAAATCATGCCGTGCTTAAAGTAAACAACGCTGAAAACAATACGGCTTGTCATCGAGACATACATACATACATACATACAGTTATGTGTGTGTATGTGTATGCATATGTATGTATATACATATATATATATATATATAAATGTTTATAGATATGTAAATTTCTATATGTATATCTATATATGTATGTGTATATATGTATGTATTATGTATATATGTGTGTATGTATATATAATGCATAAATTGTGTGCAAAGAGATGTAAGGCTACTAGTGTTTTGTTTCAGAGAACCCGTTATGTGTGTGTGTGCATATGTATATATACTCGGAGACATACTTCACACACTCACATTTATATATATATATATATGTGTGTCAGTGTGTATGTATCTGTGTATATATATATATATATATATATATATATATATATATATATATATATATACACAAATATATGCTTAGATATATATATATACTTATACTTATATGCATACATATATATATAGACATATACTTTTACATATATATATATATATATATATATATATATACGCACACACACGTTATAGATAAAATGAATTCTTCTCCTTTGTGCGGAAACGTTCATTTATTTCACGACGTATCTTTTCTCCCGCCGCTAAATCTACTGGCAAAACTATATATCAATCTATTACCAATCTAGATATATTTGTGTCATAAATCACTTCGATTTTCAAACTAACGTAATGTGTCTTTCACTCTTTTGTTTTGTCGTAGATTTTGTATATTTTCTATTTATTTGTAGGTTTCGTCCATTTGTGAATCTTTCCACATTCGATATTATACACTTACAAATGTATTATTGTTATAATGCAGGCACACTTACACTCTCTTTCTCCCTCTCTCTCTCGCTCTGCATATATATATATATATATATATATATATACATGTGTGTGTTTATGAGCGTGTGTCCGCGTGTGCGTTTGTGTGTGTGTGTGTGTGCATGTGTATCCATATACATATTCACTTATATAGACGCGTAAATATAATTATGTAATTCTTTTGTCTGTATGCATAATAAATATTTATTATTGTCGATATATATTTTGTATTTACATAGAATAATGAAAACAAGAAAAGTGCACGTCTATATCTACACACTCACACACATACTTACATACATACATACATACATGCACATATATATATATATATATATATATATATATATATATATATATATATATATATATATATATATATATATATATATATATATATATATATATGAGAGAGAGAGAGAGATACCTTATATATATATATATATATATATAATTTAATAAATATAGGATTTATATGTGAGCTACTTCAAATTTCATGATTAGGGCCGTGATCGAATGGGCTAGTATAGTGTACACTTCATTTCCAACTTGACTTTATCTAAAAGGGATTGTCTCACCTGGCGTAGGTGACCACCAGTATTACACCACACATATAAATCACTCTGGTTGCAATTTCTGGAATATGCGCATCAACTGGCCTGGGGTGCTTCAGTTTTGTTAATATGGTATCAGTCCGGATCCTAATTAGTCAGACATGTGTATATCAATAGAAATATGTATCTGTGTGTGTATATATATGTATATATATAATTTAGATAATAAGGGTGATATATTGAATATTAATTTAATTAAAACCAATTTAAAACCAGTGGCCTAGCATAAATAAGATTCTGAAAATTCAGGAAAAAAAATTATATTACATACATGTGAGAATGGATGACCACTAAGTGACCATTCTTTGCGCTAGAAATCGACCATCAACGGTCAAACCACAAAGGACAATGTTCTCCAGTGAAATTTCCCTGCAGAACATTCTTTTCTTTTGTGGTTGGACCGTTGATGGTCGATTTCTAGCGTAAAGGATGTCCACTTAGTGGTCATCCCTTCTCACATCTATATATATATATATATATATATATATCTTTGTAAAAAACTGTTCCTACACACACAGAAACAGAGACAGCGTTTGGGATATGATACAAAGAATTCTGTCATAAATGGAAATTCAGCCAACACTTCGAAATCGTCTTTATTTCATGTACAGACGCACAGACACACACACACACACATATACACACACTCACACACGTACATGTATATATGCTACGGTTTGTCATCCCCACAAGGATAACCAGCTTATTGCCCTGCGGGAAATGAACTCAGAACCAAGTTTGTCGGACAAATCATTAGAACGTCAGCAGAAATGCCTTGTGGCGTTACCTCCACCGTTCCGATGATGATGATGATGATGATGACAGTGGTGGAACTGGTGGTGTTGGTGGTGGTATTACTATTTATCAAACACAAATGCATCACCAAAGGAATATAGGCGGGGAAATGTGACTACGTAATCGACAATATTCTGGTTGTAGACAAAGCCCCGGGGAGGATAAGAAGGCAGCTGCTTCGAGCAGGAATTTGAACTTATGACATGTAGACCACAAGAAATAATACCGCAAGGTATATAGCATTGCACGACTGGTTTTGTCCAGTATCGGCTAATGATTCGAAATGCTGATAATAATATTAATATTAATTATCATTATTATTATGATTATTATTATTATTATTATTATTATTAGTATTATTATTATCATTAGTAGTAGTAGTAGTAGTAGTAGTAGTAGTAGTAGTAGTAGTAGTAGTAGTAGTAGTGTTGGCATTGTCGTTGTTTCAGTTATTTGATCTTAGGTAGTTGAAAGAATAAATGTCACGTTTCATGTTATAATTATGTCCCTTTATAGAGCTCTTTTATATGAAGACATTAAAAGAAATTTGAGGCATTCGATGTCAGTTTTTCACTCTTCACTTACAACGAAAGAAGAAATTCAATAGTGTCTCCTCTCTCCCTCTGTCTCTTTTTCTCTTTCTCTGTCTCTGTCTCTTTTCCTCATTCTCTCTGTCTGTCTCTCTTTCCGTCACTCCCTCCCCCTCTCTCTCTCTCTCTCTCTCTCTCTGTTCTTTGATTACACTTAGAATTGCTGGCAATAATTGAATCCTTCGAATTGTATTATTGTTAAGTTAACAGAATGTTGTCATCAGCAATAAAGTCTCTCTGTCTTTCAGACACATATACGCACACGCGCGCGCACACACACACACACGCACACTCACCACGCAAACACACATTCCTGTTAGTCTCCAACGTGGAGTAAAACTACTTTATGGTCTAGATACGTAATAATGTCAAAACTAAAATTCCGGATCTGTTGCATGGAATTGAACAAATAATCACTCTCTTTACACCTTTTTCTCGATTTTTCATTTTCTAAAATATGTGTGTTTCTGTGCGAGCATGGTTCTGGATATATATACATAAATAAAGGTAGACAATGATATAATACACAGCATAACGTGGGTCACTGAGAGTGAAATACATTCACCAATCAGAAAGCCTAGATGTGAGAAGAAATTCAATGATGTAAACACATTATTGTTCAGCTGTCAATTTGTGGGAGGGGTGAGACTCCTAACAAAAATTTTCGTAGTTTGTTGACCACTTTTCAGAGGAGATGTACCTAATTTTCTTCTCCTTCGTCTAATGGTGTCATGAAATATTCAATTAATATAAAGCAGTCCATAATTAAGCTTTTACCATAGTGGATAGCTTAGTGTTCGTATTTATGCTGAATTCAACCATCCTAGGTCAGTCATCAAAGGAATACAAAAAGCATATCCATCCGAGTCTCTAAGTCATTCACGAATAGGGAGGATTTGTCTTTGTGTTTCCGCGTATGTATGTGTGGAGTGTTGTTTGTTGTTTTGTCTGTTTATTCGAGTACAGATGGGGATCGTACCTATATACAACCGTATTCGTATGTATGAGCTGCAGTCATTACGTATTTTTATGTGTATATAAGT
Organism: Octopus bimaculoides; assembly: GCF_046866305.1. Classification (NCBI taxonomy): domain Eukaryota; kingdom Metazoa; phylum Mollusca; class Cephalopoda; order Octopoda; family Octopodidae; genus Octopus; species Octopus bimaculoides. The sequence goes on from NC_142954.1 coordinate 25,628,325, forward strand.
GTGCACATACGCCTATCAAAAGCTGCATTATTTAATAGCAAGTACACCCAGACGAATGAAGAGCAAATGTGTCCTCTGAATGCAGAACACCCAGACGAATAAACAGCAGTTCTGCATTCAGAGGACTAATGACCTCTGAATGCAGAACACCATACTTAATTACAATTAAATATTTATCCGAAGTTTTAACGAAGCTTCTAAACCATTCCCGTCAGCCAATCCGTGGTCCTCATATCCACCATACATAACAACATCAACTGCAACAAGACTGAGATGTTGCTGATGCGTGAGATTTTAAATTCAAGACCCATACACAATTTGCTAAATATTTGTTAAATAATATTTCTTTTAATCTTTTCGGCTGACATTTTCAGATATTAGTATCTGATGTGTGTTTGACTGCATTCAAGCTGTTCTCTTCCCCACTCTGTCTCTCTCTCTCACTCACGACTTTAAATTATTTCCTCGTTTTCCTGTTGATGTTCTTGGTCATCAAAATACTTGTTGTTTTGTTAAATTTGCCCCAAATTTTCATTTGTTGATGTATTTTCAAATGCATCGTTACGTCATGCACTGAGCCGTCAAACTAAACTAGAGATGCTTGAATTTCATCAATTATTTCTCGATTCGTCGAAAAGGGAAGCAGTTGATAACCTCGAGATGTATGGCATTTTGTCTGCCTTAAAAGAACACACGTGTATAAGAGAAAAAGCTTTCTCGCAGCAATCTTACTTAGTAGTAGTAGTAGTTTCAACACAAGAATTCATATGAAGAATCTTGCAAACCAAATCCAAGAACGAACAAAGCATTTTGTCTGCCATTCTACCGATTCCGATAATCTATAGCCAATAATCTGAAATATTGATCTTAAAATATAATCACAGTTTATTTCTCTTAACACATTTCCAGATTAATTACGCAAATTACATTTAACTTCAACTGATTTTCTACATTTTTTCTCTAAGTTATAAGTGTGGTTGGATTCAATGAAGACAAATAATGAACTCATGTCGTCTATTGATGTAAAACTATTTGTAAAAACTGACCATTGCCCCGAAAGCAAAGAGAGACATGTTATTTTCTTAATGGCAGGTCAGATCATGAGATATCTAGTCTCGTAGGGGTTGTCTTCCTTTTAAATGCATATTTCCTGGCAATCGATGCTAGGTTTTCATCTTTTCTCTAAGCAAAGATAATTCAATAAACCAAAAATTTATCCTTTAAAGCATTTCTGTAGAAACCTCACCTGGTCTGACGGGTATTCATGCGACCAACGGTTTTGAAGTATTTGCCCTCGGTCATAGTCTTATTTTGTATATGTGTGTACGTGTATGTGTGTACGTGTATGTAGCCATATAGAAGCGTATAAAAATATTTATGGAAATCCACATAAATCTACACAGGTGTTTGTATGTGTATATATATGTGTGTGCGTGTATATATATATATATATATATATATATATACATATATGTGTGTGTGTTTATGTATATGTATGTTTGTATATATATATGTATGTATGTACGTATATATATATGTATGCAAACACACACACACATATATATGTATATATTGCTACTGGCAATGCTGACATATTTTTCTTAGTATATTCTTGTCATGTGCTGGTAAAAATATTCACACTCATATATATATAGCTAAATGTTGATGCAAATCTGTGTAAATAAATGTGTAAGTACACAGACACACATACATATATGTGTGTGTCTGTGTGTGTTATAATCGCACACTTCTTTTCTGTTCTTTATCTTATCTTTAAATCGCTGAAATTCCAATTGAACAGAAAATATCATTTCCAATTTCCTTAATGTTACCATTTAAAAAAAATATATAAATAAGTTTTTCTTTGCATATTTGCATTTATTTATATATTTATTTTTCTCTGTATTTATTTATTTATTTATTCCTTCGTTTCATTTCATCCCATTTTACCATTGTCAAATGTCAGAAACCAAAGCTAGTTTACCTCATAAAGGAAATTACTTTCAATGTAATTTTCGGTTAATTTTGAAGAAGTCTTCAACATCGAGTTCTTATTATTCCACTCTTATTTATGACCAGTTTTTTTTATTACTTTTTTTTCCACATTTATGAGTATTTTACATTTCTTTTCGTTATTTTTCTGCGATGAGGATGGAGAGTGGGGGAATTTTTTGTATTGTTTTGTATTTTTATTATTGTTTGTAGTTGTTTCCTTTATATCTTCGTTGACGTTGTGCTCTGCCAGGTAATCATGGATATAATTCAATCACAAACATTTTGATATCAAGGAGATGACGAATCTTTTCCACCTTCATCTTTATTACTCTTTCTTACCTTCACTTGTTCTCTCTCTCTCTCTTTCCATCTCTCTCTATCTATCTCTCTTTCTCTCTCTCTCTCTCTCTCTCTCTCCTCTCTCTCTCTCTCCATCTCTCCCTGTGACTCTCTCTCTCGCAAGCAAGCCCACCCTTTCTTTCTCCCACAGATTTCGTATTTCACATCCACGCACACACTCATTTGTGTGTGCCTGTATACATATGTATATCCATATATATATATATATATATATATATATATATATATATATATATATATATATATATATATATATATATATATGCAAACTTTTTATCACATACCTTACTACTACTACTACTACTACTATCTCTTCTGATGTTGCTCATAATGCTACGAATAATAACAATAATAATAATAATAATAATAATAATAATAATAGTCTTGTCGATTGGAAATGCTTCGTTCTGATTTAAATTGCTTTCTCCGTAAAGCATTGACTTTTAAAACCACACCGATCGTTCACCCCACCCCCCACACAAGCGTTTTTCACTTAAATCCTGGATAAAAATTAGCTGGTGCAATTTCTAAGGATTTGACACTTGTTAAACCAAAGATCCCGTCTTCAACGATGCCATAAGTACAGTTTAAGAAATTCTCTAAAAGCAGATATTACACTCAGAAATATGGCACGAGAATCGGAAAACAGTCGTCAGTGGTACCGAAATAGCAATCATGAGAAGGGAATTAACTGATGCTATAGCTCGGAAAGTACTACCTGTGTATCCAAAAACATGGTCTTCGGTGTTATTTTTTAGAATTGTTTAGAATTTGGTTTTTAGAATTTGGTTACTGACATACACACGCACACACATACACATGTGCACACACCACTTGAAAAAGTACACATCAACTGCTACACACCACACACACACATGTTACACACACACACACGTCAAACTCACTCGCCTCCATTCACACAAAGACATACACACTCACACACATCATTCACACTTACACACCTACGCGCGCGCATATTGGTTCGTTGGGATCACTATTATTATTTCCATTTCATTCAACCTCATTTTTTTTCCTGTCATACGGCATGTTGGATCGTGGAACTCTACACGGTTTTTTGTCTCTCCGGTTTTTTTTCTTTTCATTCTCTTTCCATTTTTCCCGAGCGGCAAGCTAATACGCCTGCTTGTTGTACCTTCGTCTTTTGTTTTTCTATAAATTTCAACTACATATATATATATATATATATATATATATATATATATATATATATATATATATATATATATGATGTGTGTGTGTGTGTGTGTGTGTGTGTGTGTTTAAAAAAGTCGGGATGCGTGGCGTTCAGTTACACAATAAATGAAAAATGCATTGAATAAACGGTGATATAAAAAAAATTACACGTACGACAGATGCATATATATATATATATATATACATATGTACATATATATATACTTATGTACATATATACATATATATATATATATATATATGTACATATATACATATATATATATATATATATATATATATATATATATATATATACGTATGTACATATATATATATATATATATACGTATGTACATATATATATACGTATGTACATATATATATATATATATATATATATACGTATGTACATATATATATATATACGTATGTACATATATATATATATATATATATACGTATGTACATATATATATATATATACGTATGTACATATATATATACATATGTACATATATATATACATATGTACATATATATATACATATGTACATATATATATATATATACATATGTACATATATATATATATACATATGTTCGTATATATATATATATATATATACATGTGAGAGTGTGTGCACACATATATACACACACAAACACACACACATAGATATGTATGTATGTATGTACTTTTAACGGTCGAGTGAGAGTAAGCGCGTGTAGATGTTTATTATTCTTCACGTACGAAGATGGCTTTCTACATATTCTTTACAGCTAACGGGCTATAAGTGACCCACACACACACACACACACACCTATATATATATATATATATATGTATTATATAATTATAATTATATTCTTGGGAATAGAAATTTCCCTTATGAATTTTTTTACACCCTGGCTTCTTGATAAAATTCTTGTAAAAGAGTTTTATCCCTTTTTGAATTTTTATATATATATATGTATATTCATATGCTTTGTGTGTGTTAGTGGATGTATGTATATGTGTGTGTGAACTATACTATATATACGTATATGTATATGCTATATATATATATATATATATATATATATATATATATATATATATATATATTCATGCATATATAAACATTATACACACATAAACACACACACATATATGTCTGTAATATGTATATACATACATAAACACACGCACACATATCCTTGTATATAAACATGTATATATTCGCACCCTGTCACAAACCTAACGCCTTGCTTGCTTTATTTCATTTTGTTTCGTGTCACAATGTCTCATCGTCTGCATTTATTGTTGTACCAGTTCAATACTTCGTAATTATCAATCAATAAAATCAAATTTAAGTAATTCAATATCATCTTCATTTTGTTTTGCTTGTCTTTGCAGGGGTGAACAATGAAGTTTATTCAAATTTGTATTTCTTATTCTTTCTTCTTTTATTTCCATATTTTTTTCACTGTCACCTAATTTTCTCTATTCTTTCATCTTTACTCATTTTCATCATCATAATCATCATCATCAATAATAACAATACTAATGATGATGATGATGATGATGATGAGGCTGTGAGCTGGCAGAATGTTTACCAAGTCGGGCAAAATGTTTAGTGACATTTGGGTAGCGTTTTTGTTCTGAGTTCAAATTCCAGCGAGGACGACTTTGCTATTCATCTTTTCGGGGTCGAAGAAATAAGCACCAGTTTAGCACTGGAGTCAATTTAATCGGCTGACCTTACCCTCCAAAACTGTTGACCTTGTGCCAAAATTTGAAGCTATTAATACGATTATCATTAATGCTCATGAGGAAGATGATGATGATGATGATGATGATACTCAAGATTTTGATCTTGATAATGATGATGATGATGATGATGATGATAAGGCGCGTTGGTTGAATCGTTAGCGTATCAGATGAAATGTTTAGCCGAATTTCTTCCAGCTCTTTACGTTCTGAGTTCAAATTCTGCCAATGTTGAAATTGCCTTTCATGCTTTTAGGGTCGATAAAATAAGCCCCAGTCAAGTAGTGCGGAAACCCCCTTCGGTCATGAATGACCGTGGGATTGCAACTAAAATGTTACCCCACGAGGTACAAGTCAGGGCAAGGTTGTTTATGGAAAGCCAGCAGTCCCCCATGCATACCAGTCTCCCCCTCTCCACGCCACCGATGTTATCCAAGGGAAAGGCAAAGGGGCCGATACAGCTTGGCACCTGTGACATCGCAACTCATTTCTACAGCTGAGTGAACACAACACGCAGCCCAGTCCGGGATTCGAACTCACAACCTCACGGTCGTAAACTGGGTGCTATGACTCAAAACCTTACGGTCGTAAACTCGAAGCTCTAACCAATGAGCCTGAATGTGTTCGACTATACCACTGCTCTGAAATTGCTGGCCTTGTGGCCTTATGCCGAAATTTCTACCAGTTGTTATTAATTTCCAATCACCTAAGTCGAGTTTACACGATGCCAGTGCCGAAAGCAGTGCAGCTCTGTTCCTTTCTTCGATATCCAAATGTGTATTATAGCTCTCCATGTAGTGATATTTTCCGCCGATCATTTATATGCGTTTCTATTAGGTTTTTGTTTATGTATTTGCCTGTATATGTTTTGTATTAATTCTCCATTATTTTCCTCATTCTTTCTATTTTTAAACCCTCCATTCCCGATATCTCTACGGATCATTGTACATTTAAATAGATTTTGCGATTCTCTTATAGATATCTTACCGTCTGTTGGGACTGCTTCATCGATCAGATGGTAATTCCTTTCCTCGTATCAATACATACAACAATATCCTGTTGATCAGACTTCATCACTCTGCCTGCTTCTCTGTATGTATTGCCATATCACAGGCTATGATCGATCAGTCAACCTCAGAGAGATTTCCTTGCGTACGTTCATAGCATCTGGCAATTCTGCCAGGATTTAATAATGCTGACAGTATTTCCTGTGTATATCTCCGTCACTTTCGTGTGTATGTAAAGATATATATATATATGTATGTATGCATGTCTAGTTCCGATCACGAAGAAAAAAGTATATCATTCGGAAAGTTATGTAAGCAGATTCGAAACCGACAATTTGAGCGACTCGGCTGGATTTTTCCGATGCTTAGACCACATCACCACCACATTGCAAGTCTTAACCTGCTTCGGCTGCATATCCTGGTCCAATCACTGGAGAAACAGCTACAGTACTGAAGTACGTGAGCCACAGATGCGAATCAAATATTCTATCTTAATCAACATGCTACACACAACCGGATATCATATTCTTATTAACAGAGCTAAAGCTGACAGCTAACTGTAATTGAAAATACAGCGATGAGTAACAACAACCATAAATTGCAAGTAACAACCACAACAACAATAATAACAATGATAATGATAAGACTAATGATAGTCATAATACAATGAATATAAGTTCATGCCTAGATAAATCTTAGATTGTGTAGACTTGATAGAGATCTTCATTACTCTTCGTTTCTGTTGTATGGAGAACTGCAATCTTTAGCAGTGATTTTCGTTTCATAAAATATGAAAACAATAACGTCAAATGAAATCAAATATAAATAAATTATCATTGAAAAAAAGAAAGCAGAAAAACTAACCATCAAAGATAGAAAAGACTCTAAAGATATTTCACAGACGCACATATGCACACACACGCATATGTATGTATGTCTGTATGTATGTATGTCTGTCTGTATGTATGTATGTTATATATACCGGTTATCTCTTCTACTGGAATCGTGATAACGCTTGCAAAAAGACGGCAAAAAGTCTTGGTATGGAAAGCAGCTAATTACTAAAGAATATTTTCGGATTTTCGAGTGATACAGAGACGTAGAGGGAGAGAGATAAAATGAGTGGGGGTGGGTGAGAGACAAGAAGAAAGAGTGTCATGAAGTAACATACAGAAACACTCGTCGCCATGTTGATTTCTATCAAAGAGATCATAATAAATTCTAGCAAATGATGGATAGACGGAAGGACGGTAGGAAGGATGAGGAGATGGATGAATATGATAAGAATAATTTCGGGAAGACTACGATAATGATGACGATGATGATGATGACGACGACGAAGATGGGCGTGTAGGTAGAGGTGGTGGGGAAGATGA
>NC_142954.1:25646009-25666009 GCF_046866305.1 Octopus bimaculoides
TTATTATTATTATTATTATTATTATTATTATTATTATTATTTAGTCTTTTTTATATCTTCTACTTCCTTGTTGTGTTATTGATGCTTTGCAGTCAAATAAATTTGAAAAATTATAGCCACAGTTGTTGCTGTTGTTCATCGTTGTTTATATCACAATTGGTGAACAGTCGTGTGAACAATTGCTTGAATAGTTGTGCGGACAATAATGTAGTTTGTTACATGTTTATAACAGACAAATCCCTGGAACATTAAATTGCAACAGTTAGAATTACAAGGGGGGCGTCTGCGTGACGTTATGCGGAATAAATATCACCAGGGGACGTCGATGGTAGGAGACCGCTCTTCAGTTTTCTTGGTAGTTTGTACATATTTCTTTTATGTATGACTTCGCCATACATGATTATTCTCAGTGGTCAGGATCACAGAATTAATATATATTGACACGTAAGAGATTTCATCTTATTTTATACAAACCCATCTCAGGTCCTTGCATTAATCCCCAGAAACTATCTCTTTTCTGTTTACCTGTTTCGGTCACCGGACTGCGGCCATAGTGGGGCACCGCATATACACACACGCATATATATATATATATATATATATATATATATATATATATATATATATATATATATGTACATACACACGACGGGCGTGTTTTAGTTTCCGTCTACCAAATCTACTCACAAGGTTTTGTTCGGCCCGAGGCTATAGCAGAGGAACCGTGTCCTAAGCGCCACGCAGTGGGACTGAAACTAGAACCATGTGGTTGGGAAGTTAGCTTCTTACCACAAAGCCACACCTTATTTTATGAATTTCAGATCCACCTGTTCCCCCGTGTCGGTTAAAACTGTAACCAAATCCCCTAGAAGTACCCTAATGAAAACTTCCACTCGTTTATCAGGGATCACGTTGCTTAAACTGGCGTTTTCATCATTTTTAAGAAAACAATTATGAAATAGAAGATAGAATATGATTTCAGTGCAATTTGGTTTATATTTCTAGTAAAACTCTGGAAAAGAAATTCATGGAATAAACCTCAGTTAGAATCGAACTCCTAACGACCAAGTAAATAACAGCCGAATATATAGAGAGAGAATTACAGTCTTGTTTTCATTCTATCGATTATACCACTGTCTCGTCTTTCTTGGTTTTTAATGTTGTTGTTCCTCTTATAAAAAATATCTGAAAGTACACTTGGTAGAACGGGGTGGCAAACGAGCTACGACTCTTTCAGCTTACAGCAAAAATAGATAAAGTGGTAAAAACTGAAGTGAATAACATGCTGTTAGATTATTTGAGAAATCCTCAAGAAATACGTATTCAGTGATGACCTCTCATGTGAACTTTAGTAAAGACTTGAAAGAAAAGTCATTGCGTGCCACAAAAATGTTAAAATAAAAAACTGTGCATGGTTACTTTCCTACAAACCTGGGGCTGATGATATAGAATCGGTCTCAGATTCTGGCATAAAGCCAACAATTTAGTGGGGTGCGGCTTAAGTCAATTGCATCGACCCCATTCCTCAAATGGTACTTATTTTATCAACAAAATGTTGAAAGAGAGTAATGATGGACAAAAAGCCGCGAAGCATTTCGCCGAGCACAATAACGATTCTGCCAGCTCGCTACCTTTGAAGATGATGCGAATATCAGCTTGCGACGAATGCATAGCATCATATCTCCATGGTTACGCTTTACAACATTCTGCCGACCCGAGTTCTAATTCCGGTTGAGTCGCTTTTATCTGTCATCTTTCAGAGGTTGTTCAACTCACTTTCGATGGTTGAAAGTTGAGTTTTCATTGGGATGCGAAGAGAAGAGCTTACAGCTTATTACTTGTCTAGTTTGTTTACATAAAGAAATATTTTACGTTTTTGTTCTGCTGTATTTATTAGTATTATCATTATTATTATTACTACTACAACTTCGACTACTACTACAACTTTGCATGTATAAATATATCTGCTATAAAATATGACACACCAAAATTTCTGCAGAATATTTTATTGGGTTTTTTGTTTTTTTACAATTTTTTATTTTCTTTCAAGTCACAAGAATTCTAAAATATTTCCAAAAATAATGTTTTTATTTTGCATTTTTTTTTTCTTTGTCAATTCTTTATTTAATATTTTGTTTGTTTTTCATTCGGAATTTATTTGCTACTTCATATAATATTCCTGGTCGACTTTTCTTGTTAAACTGACTTGTTTATTTCTTACTCTAAAGTCTACACACACACACACACACACACACACACATACATACATACATACACACGCACGCACGCACACACACTCGAACACAAAAAATATATATGCGTATACGCACACATGTATAAGTATCTATACATATATGTGTTTCTCTGCATACATAAAAGTAAACAGATAGATAGATAGATAGATAGATAGATAGATTTGTTTGTGAAGACAAATACAACTATGATCTAAAATAAAGTAACTACAGTTATTAAAGACAAAAAACTTTATATTTATTTGTTGCAGTTTACAAATTACAATTTCGTTTTGGTGCTATGACCCCGAAGCTAAGATATACACATATACATACGTGTGTATATGTGTGAGTGCGTGTTTGTACGCATAATAGATGTATATATGCATATGAGATATATTTGTGTTTGTATAAACTATATCTCCGGCAAGTTAATTTGGGTTTCCTTAACGTATATGTGTATGTATATATATATATATATATATACAGAGAGAGAGAGGGGGGGATGTGCACACGCGCATGTGTGTGTATTTAGAGCTATGTCCACAATGATTCGCGTTATTCTTTCCGATTCCTTGCACTGACATCAAAACTTTCTGATGTCATCTTTGTCCTTCATCCCTTTCAAAGTCGATAAACTCTGTACCAGTTGTGTATTGGTTAGGTTCTATCTCTAACTATCTTAAAGAAAGTATCAGTTTGTTTGGAGCTGGCGAATGATGACGTCCCCAGACTTAAATGCCCAAAGCAGGCTGTATGTCACGACAGCATTGCGGTGACTTCAACCAGGATTTCATGACTCAGGATATATATAACAGCTACAAACTCAGACAGGAACTATACATAGATATTAGTGACTGCCTGTACAGTAGATCTTAGTATAGAACACCGACCGATTCAATGATTTATGGAGAGGTTCGTTTCTTAATAGAGTCAGCAGAAGTGTCCCAGTCAAGATTATTTTATAAAAAATCTGAGACACATGTAGGATTTGAAGTGACGAAGCTTTCAGCAATTAATGCGTTGGTGCAATTTATCAACATGTAAAGATTTATAAACTTTCGAGAGAACGTTAAGTAATCTTTTTTTTTTTTTTTTCTACTATTCGATCTCGAAGCGCAAAGAACCTATAAATACTTTCATGTAAATATTGGACTTAAAATTTATTTTGGACAGAAAACCTCGAAGGATTCCACTATATTTATCTATCGAATTATTATTATCTATAGCTTAATATGTGCTTCGAGATCCACTCCTCAATAACCAAAAAAAAGCATCAAACATGTTATCTTCTTCAGGAACTAACATCTGGTTCGACCGTTTACAGCAAAGTAAACTTTGTTAAATTTTCCTTAAGATCATATTGTAGACCAATGCTTTAAGACCATTATACTGAACAATGAGAAGGTATTGTTTGCAGTTGTTTGGGCCCCACGTGAAGTAGCCCTGTGCCAGTTAGGGGCAACGATATAAGTTCAGTGATAAAACACCGAAGAAAAAGTCTGCCTTGCACGAATGCTATTCTCAAAGTGGAATCGGCAAAAACGTCCAACGGCCCAAGTTGAGTTGTTATACAGGGAATTGAGAAGAATTCAAATTACGTTCAAGCCGAAGCTCGGGAGGCGGGGTGTTATATAAAATATTTAAGTGCCAATTGATCTTAGTGTAATAATGTTTAGTGAGATACTTTCAAATTTTCCTCGGACCCGAAGCCTGACGAAAGAGCTTATAAAAAGAAATTGAACCCCTGTTGAACCCCTTGGATCAGCTTGTGGTAGTTGGTTGTGTTAAAATTGGTGACGTAGATGGTCATTTCAACGAAGAGAATGTACGCAAAATATCAATGCGTTAGTAGCAAGAATAGCTTTGTTATCAGGTTGTATAGATCAGAGAAGAGGCTTTCATTGTAGCGGTCAAATCTAAATCTGCTCCAACAATGCACAGCAGTTAAATACATCGTAAATTGTTTGCAAAGTAGATAAATTTGTTTGCTAGGAAAGAGAGAAGTTTTTCGTTGCTTTGGCTTGGCAAGCAATATCAACCGAGTTTATATATATATTAGAGCTATCTGGAAAATTGATCGATTATTCAGAAATTGCTTCCTAATAGGATTCAGATGGTGTAGATAAGAATGTGATTTAGTGAACAGCGAGATTCTAGACGCAGTTCTCTTACATTTCTCCAAATGTTGGACGTCAGAGAGAGATTTACTTTGAAGGAAATACGTTCTGAGAGTCTCGCCAAATCGACAACAAATAGAAGGCCAATGAACATTATTAATCCGTGCTTCAAGCAAAGACATGGGTTTGTATATACATATGTGTGTGTATATCTGTATGTGAGTGCGTATGTTTGAGTGTGTGTGAGAGAGTTTGTGTATGTGTCTGTCTGTTTGTATATATATAGAAAGACAAAGAGCTATAGAGTGAGATGGGGGAGAGAGATGAAGAGAAGTGCATGGTAATTATACAACCTGGTGCCCCAAAACACGTGGGTCATAAATTTTTTGGTGAACATTGTCAGCACAAAACACTGTATCTTTCATAGCACCCTGATGCTAAACATGCCCTGGGGGTGAAACAATTTTCTATATCACTAAATATATGATTATCAAGCAATATTTCAGGCTGAAACCTAAATGTTAGTGTTCCATACCCGTTGGACCTTTTTTTTACAAGAATCTGAATATCATTATATTGACAGCTGGGCATGTATGTTTGAAAAATTGGTAATTTTACATTAATGTTTGTATATACACGAGGGTAGGGTGAATAATTCATATCTTTTACTTGTTCCAGTCATTGGACAGCAGCTATGCTGGGGTACCGTCTTCAAGGAATAAGTATATCACCGGTGCATATTTTTTCGAAGCTTTGCACACCGGTTGTGAAGCGATAACTGAGGGGCGACCAAATACAAACGCAAAGAGAAATACGCATAAATATACAAATATATGCGAGTGTGTATATGCATGAATGTATGTATGTATGTATGTATAGATGTATGTATAGATGTTCATGGGGCTTCTTTGGGTTTCCTTCTACTGAATTCACTCTGTGTGTAGGTGGCTTAAACGGTTGCCACGCTGTTTGATAATTGATTAATTAATGAATCCGGGTATATTTCATTGGAAATATGCAGACATACAGAAATAGTTTTATACATACATATATATAGAGAGAGAGAGGGTGTAAGAGAGAGGGAGAGAGACACAGATAGATAGATAGATAGATAGATAGATAGATAGATAGATAGATAGATAGATAGATAGATAGATAGATAGATAGATAGATGGATGGATGGATGGATGGATGGATGGATAGATGGATGGATAGATATATAGATAAGGATATATGTGTACATAAATATATACATACATATATATTCACACATGCACACGCTGAAACACACATGTTTAAGCTGATAGATAAAACATATATACGTCCGTACATACACGCATAATATAATTACCAATCGTTATTTACGAATACATTTAATATTCCACATTATTTCTGCTTACACAGTTATATACCCACCGATAGTATGGTGTGCTAATGTATACACACACACACGCACGCACACATGTATGTATGTATGTATGTAGATATAGGTCTCTACGCCTATAAGTGCGTGAAAAGTAGCAACTGTGAATGTGGGAATGAACGTGTGCGTATATGTAACTTGGGATGCTTGCATGTATGATTGACTTTCTGAGTACAAATATACGTGTGTGTTTGTGTATGTATACATTCATAAACCCCCCTATATAGATATAGATATATATATATATATATATATACATATACATCTTTGTAGACACACATGTGTATGCCTATAAAACTGTTATTTGTTTAGAGTACTTTTACAAAATGTTTACACTATTTTTACGAAAAATAAGTTTAGTCATCAAACCATGAAAAATATGATAAAATATAAAATGGCCCCGTCGGGTTAAAATTAATTGCCTGCCTTATTCTACGCATTTACTATATGCATACATCATATAAATACACACACACATAGATATATAATTTTGATATATATATACATAAATACATACATACATCATTACATTCATATATCGGTATATGTTCATAAATGTGTGTTTGTATAATTGTTCTTTTCTCCTCTCACTTCTCGAGTCACCATTTTGATTTCTTTGTCGACTACGTGTAAAAATAGTATAAAATCTTATCAGTTTGTATGATGCAGTATTTTCTTTATTAACTACATACCCTCTGGGTTCTTAATTATATTTTATGAATTTTTCTGTGTTTGTATGCTTATATCATATGTTTCTTTCTTTCTTTTTTTTTTCACGTTTCTTATTTCTTGTTCTTCATCTTCTCGTTACAGGTGAGTTTCAAGCAAACTTTGTTCATTAACGAAAGGTAAGTATATATTTGTTTTTACAAATTTACAGCGGACGCACCAATTATGTTCTGTGTTTTGCTTCTTACTTATATATACACATTCCAAAGAATGTCAAGGATTGCCATGAAGAAACCATTAAAAAAATATCGCACGATGCCAATTAGGGAGGTTCTATGCCGTTGCTTAACCAGCTAAAAATAGTTGCCAAATCTACCTCAGAATATTAAACGACATTATATGAACGATATCAAGTGAGATATGTTTGATAATGTAATTTTAAATATAGACTCAGGAGTGATGGTCATGTTTAGAAGGTCTTTGATTTTATGTCTGGTTGGTCTACTACTACTACTACTGTTAACGAACCAATGAGGGTGTTTCAGCAAAATTGCTTGACATGCAAGAAACAGTAACCAAATGTTGGTTTAAGCACTTGTTTAAACTTTCACTTTTGATTTCGAGAATATTTAAGAATCTAGGGACGTAATATACGAATTTATGCCGTTTAATTAAAAATCCAAAGATGCAGACAGGCTACCTGTATCTCTCTCTCTATGAGACCGTATGCTGTATATTTATATATATATCGCTTAGCCGTTGCCAATCTAATAATTTGGTGTAGAACTCAATATACACACGCTTCTAAACGAAGCGCTAGTGGAGTACAGAGCTGTAATAATAAGAAGAGAAAGCACAAAGGAGTGAATGATTATCTTACGTTGTTTCCACTATAAGATGTGGCGGACTTGTGAAGTGCACATTATGTTTGAAGCTCTGATGGAACTGTAAGGTGCTACTCAGGCAATAACTGAGTCCGCCACATCTTATAGTGGAAACAACTGTAAGCTAATGAATTTCATAAGATAAACGTTTATTCCTTTGTCAACTTTTTTCTAACATATAAATATCTTTCAACTACTAGCTTAGTTGAATGATATTCTTAAGGCCGTAATTTACTCACACGCAGCTTATTACAGAGCTTGTCGCTAATTCAGTTCTTAAGCAAATTGAAAACCGTTAACATTTTCTTAAAGAGAACTAGTCCCTAGCTACATTTTGCCATAAAAATTTCAGATCTGATCCAGCAAAAAGTTTATTTCAAAATATGTAGCAACGTTATAGGAGAGTAAGTAACGCCACCAATCAAGTTTGGATCTAAATAACTGGGTTTTCTTTTTATTTTAAAAGCAAAATATATTTATCTTAGCTTCAATGATAGAAGAAAACGTGAAGGATTTCATATTTTTGGTCCCATGCAACACAAATTTGTATAAAAAATATTGTGAGGTAAAATATGAAAAAAAAGTATAAGAAAGGCACAAAATTGGGTTTAAGCATAATTAACTTTTTTTTTATTTTAAAAACAAACAATATTTTAATTAAGCTTAAATGATAGAACTCAATTCGAAGAATTTCATTGTATCAATCTCATTCAATGAAGTTTTAAAAGGAAAAAGTTATGAGTGTTTGTTTCTCAAATTTGAGGGTGATAATATAGTTCTATAGTTTTGTTGTAAATATAGTTCTAGGGAACTTTTAATATATGTCACCGGTGTCATCGACGTAAGGAAAACATTATCAGTGACACCGCTAATTGACACATTAGCATAATAGCATAGCCTGAAAAAAACATGGATTCCATGGGAAAATACGAGCAAGAGATAATATTCTTCAGATTATAAATCTGGAAAAGTACAGGACAAATTATTGTACTTGGAAAAGTTCAGGATAACTTATTACATTTGGTAAAGTACAGAAGAAGAAAATTTGCACTTAAAATATTGCAGGTAAGGATAAAATTTGAATGTTAAAAATTATTTGATTTTAATTTGCAAAGTAACTTTATAATTAAAAAAGGTACCATCATTTTGTTAAAACGCTGACACACTACAATACTTAATGAATGAGAGTCAGACGTACCAATATAACTAAAGTTTTATGCGAAGCAGAATAAAAAATATAGTAGGCAAATTCATTATGTAAAAAGATAAATTTTTTAGTTTTAATAAAAGCTAATATTTTCTGAATCTAAATATTTTATTTGAAATTTTATCCTAAGCTGAAATATTTTAAGTAAGAATTTTCTTGTTCTGTACTTTACCAGATGTAATAAGTTGTCCTGAACTTTTCCAAGTGTAATAACCTGTCCTGTACTTTTTCAAATTTATAATCTTAAGAATATTATTTTTCTTGCTCGCATTTTTTCAAGTAATCTAGATATATGCGTGTGTGTGTGTGTGTGTGTGTGTGTGTGTGTGTATACACATACACACACTACAAAGATATACTGAAAAGAGTCTCTGGAAAGTTTAGCTAAATATGTGTATGTGCGCGCGCGTGTGTGTGAGTGTCATTCGTGTATATAAGACATATGTGCTTAGCTGAGCGTTCGCGTGTACATATCCTCTATGTATATGTCTACATAGACGGCATGCTCGTCTATATAAGATGTTTGGTTGACAAATGTCAGATTGTAGATTCCATAACAGCAGAGAATTTAAAGACTAGGGGAAGATCCAAGCAAGGTACTGTTTGGAATGGTTGTTCATAGTTTCAGTACTTTAGGAAAGTGTTTTTAACTAAGAAATTGGAATTTATTGACCAAGTATTACAGATGATGTCATTGCATATTTTGTTATTCTTTTATGCGCTTCAGTCCAATGACTGTGGACATTCTGAGGAACCGTCAGTTGGTTTTTTTTTTTCTTTCTTTCACTTTCGTAATGTTTAATGGGGTGTGTACTTGTGAAAATTCGAGCGAGGTGGAGGGGCAAATAAATAATCTTTTCAACTATACATACTTTGGCATGAAATTTGATGGGAAGGGATAGTTTGATTACATCGTCACCTGTATTCAACTAGTTTGTATTTCGTCGACCGCGAAAGGATTAAAAGAAAAGTCGACATCGACGGAATCTGAACTCAAAACTCAAAGACGGCTGAAATGCTGCCGCACCATTTTGCTAACGAACGCTTCAACAAGCTCACCGTCTTAAGTGTGTGTGTGTGTGTGGGGGGGGATTTGATAATACCTTTTTATTATTGATACCATTTATTGTGAGTTTAGGATATCTAATATTTAGCTGGATGTGTTCCTGGAATAATTTTTAGAAATGTTCGGCTCTGTTGAGAATATCGACATTATCGACAGCAGCAACAACAGCAACAATAATAGTGATGAGGATGATCATAATGATTGTTGTTTCTAGTAGAGGAACAAGATCTGAGGTTTAGGGCGGAGAGAATGAATCGAAAGATATCCACCAGTAGTTGAGTGGTAAAATAATGTAGGACGTCCGATGTAATAAGAATAATGCTCGTCCGTCTTTGTCGACGATCATCAGAAGATGGGTGATTGTGCTTCGGGCTGATGCGTGAACGGTGGTCTGCTGAAAATGAAGGTAAGGAGTTGGCTCTGGACTTGCGCAGCTCACATGTTTTTGGTGTTCCTGCGATCCTATTTTGTTCCTAGAAGGGGGCACTTCTTTGTTCCTAGAAGGGGGCACCTCTTTGTTCCTAGATGGCGGCGAGCTGGCAGAAACGTTAGCACGCCGGGCGAAATAATTAGTGGTATTTCGTCTGTCCTTACGTTCTGAGTTCAAATTCCACCG
Source organism: Octopus bimaculoides (assembly GCF_046866305.1). Classification (NCBI taxonomy): domain Eukaryota; kingdom Metazoa; phylum Mollusca; class Cephalopoda; order Octopoda; family Octopodidae; genus Octopus; species Octopus bimaculoides. The sequence continues at coordinate 25,656,226 of NC_142954.1, forward strand.
AGGTCAACTTTGCCTTTCGTCCTTTCGGGGTCGATAAATTAAGTACCAGTTACGTACTGGGGTCGATGTAATCGACTTGATCCCTTTGTCTGTCCTCGTTTGTCGTTTCTATGTTTAGCCCCTTGTGGGCAATAAAAAAAATGAGAAGGAGCACCTCTATTTGTGCAGCTATGTGGAAGTTTATTTTGCCAGGTAAATAGAAGACTGCATTATTCAATGTGAATTTCTAATTTTAGATGTGACTCTTTTATGTTAAGCAATACGATATCGATCCTGGATTTGAGTTACACTTAATTTAGCGACCCTAGAAAGATGGTAAACAAATGCTACATCAAAACATCTCGAACCAAGAATGTAAAGAAAAGGCAACTAAATAAAAGACGCCATATTGTCTGTCACTTTAGTGCCTTAAGAAATCTTGTGAACCTCTCGCCGTTATCTTATACCAACAATAACAACAAAATTATCACGCCAAACAAGTTATTCTCTGATATATGACTTAATCACATCACATAGTTTCATCATTCGACTGAAAAATTGTGCATTTTTTAATAATAATCTGGCATTTAAAAAGAGAATTATAATTAGAGTCGCAGAATTGCCTGCAGTGAAATTAACAGATTTTAATGAAAGGAAAGAACAAATGTGAAGCGTAAAAGCTTCTGAAATGAAAGTATTCGCTCGATGCCTTCGCACTAATTATTTTACTCACCTAAACACGCATGCGCATAAACGCTGACGCATACATGCGCACTCACACACTCACACAAACATGCACGCATGAACATCAGTTTTCTTGTTACGTATTAATTTCCAATATATTTTCTTATAAAAGTGCATGTTCTCGGTTTGCCACGCTTTATTTGGAAAACCTCAATTTTAAAGTGAAGAGGATACACATCGATATATATATATATATATATATATATATATATATATATATATATATATATATAAGGGAAAATTAAGATAAACACAGTACAAATTATTAGGTTCTAAACACGTATACATGTAAATGTATTTAGATATATGTATTCGTATGCATGTATATATATATATTGGAAAATTAAAATAAATACAATTACAAATTATTAGATTCTATACACATATACATGGATATATATATATATGTGTATGCGCACACAGCTGTGTATGTGTAATTTTAGATACTGTTGAATACATAGTTTGTAATGGCTATTATCTTTAATTTAGCAAACCGAAAATAACTTTAGTCATTTGCAATTATAAACTTAATGAGGAAAAAATTTCAGTAAGTTTTACAAAAATTATCCCAAAACTATTAGGGGGATATTTATTTATATCTCTTTAGCTCCATGTCAACGTACATGCTATTATAATGTGTCCGTTCATATTGTGCGTAACTTCTTGCGAGCAAATTCTCTGTAGACTTATTATCAGTTGAGTCCTGCTTTCTGGAATATGACTGGATATCGCTTGAAATGAAATAGGTTGCTATTTCTAGCTCTTCAGACCATATAGACTTCCTCACAAGCTTCATTTTTTTTTCTGTTATTTCCATTATAGTCGCTAAACCACAGCATATTTCTATCGGGTACAAATATGGATAAGGGTATTCCAAGTATGTCCGCCCCCTCTGTTCGTTTTAATAGGTGCAGCGATATACATTATCTATTGAATACCTAGAATAAATTTGGGAAATCTCATAAATCACCACTCTCGCTAGCTGCTTCTGCTGGGACATGTTTTCATCTCACTCTGTTTTTTTTTTAACACCGCAAGTCTCTAACATGTCTTCTCTGGACAAAAACTGCAATAAATATCCTATTGACAATATGTAGACATTAAGAATGAAGCATAGATGGCTATCATATATTTGTTTGTTAATTCATTTGCTCTCTGAAGTGGAGTAGATTTCTATATCAGGCATGCATAAACATTCAGTCGATAATAATTGCAAAACGATCAGCTTATAGCAATGTAGTGAAAATTTTATTAACATAATATTAAAGTATAAATAACCTGTTTTTAAAACTGATACTTACACGCCGTAATATCTAATATATTGCAATATATATATATATATATATATATATATATATATATATATATATATATATATATATATATGTAACAATCAAAGAAATTATCTGTAAAAAGTTTGGAATTATCTTCATTTGTGTGACATGCCATATGTAAATACGCAATTGCATTTATTATAAGAATGATGTTTGTGTTATCTGCTAGTGTTTTTCTATCTCGTGTCATTTTGTGTTGCAAAATGTAGAGTTTTTGCAATCGTTCCCTGTTATAATTACACGATAAGCCGTCGAGAAAGCGTTCCAACTTGTATGGACAATGTTAAAAATAAAATATGCAGATTACAACTTTCTGCTTGCATAGAAAAAAATTGTTAATACATTAATCATTGCAAAGATTTTTGCTGAGCTTGAAGGATTTTGAAGATTATATTTTTTTCAAAATGTTGGTGTTTGTGTAATATTTTATTAATGATAGCTTATAGTTCAGCATAATGCATTCAGTATGTCTCTTTCATAAGAATTTTTTTTTCATCGCAGTTTTATATATTTTATAGCTAAAGTGCATTTGGTTAATGTAATAAACTTTATTTTTGTTTGCATTGTTTATTTTTCATAGATTTCTCTGTAGAATATGCTTTTGTATTTTCCATAAAGCGGGTTCTACTTACTTGTTTATTTATCTAGTATAGACTAATGTTTTGTTTGCATAGATAACTATTGTGGAGTTTCGTTTGCCAAATAAAATCCGAATGTTCTTCTAAGTAGGAATTTCAAACAAAATCACAAAGGATGTCTTTGACAGGCTTCAAAACAGTTGCCATTTACCAAATGTCACACACAATACTTTGTTAGACAAATGCATATCGTAGAAAATAGTTGCCAACCCTAAAACCATGAAGCAGAGACGAAACATCTCTACAGCGTAATGCTGATTTACAACGTCTCCATATTATTAAAGAGGGATTTAATAACCGTTTCTACAATACCCACAACACCTGAAATTTTGAGGGAGGGGTATAGTCAATTATATCGACCCCAGTACTCAACTGGTGCTCATTTTATTGATCCCGAAAGGATGAAAAGCAAAGAAGACCTCGGTGGAATTTGCACGCAAAACCGAAAGACGAACGAAATACCATGAAGCTGAAAGATCGTCGCCTTACAAACAGGGATTTAATAATCTTTTCTACTGGAAGCACAAGGCCCCAAATTTGGGGACAGAGTTTAAGTGGATTACATCGACCCTAGTGGGGAACTGGTACGAATTTTATCGATTCCGAAAAGAAGAAGGGCAAAATCGACCGACCTGGCGGAATTTGAACTCAGAACGTAGCGGCAGACGAAATAAGGCTAAGCATTTCGCCCGGCGTGCTAACCATTCTGCCAGCTTAAACAGGAATTTAACAATACGATGGAAATAAGTAAGAGACTTAAAAATAGCTTATGGGGATCGATTTGTTCGACAAAATCCTTGAGAACGGTGCCCCAGCATGGCCAGACTACAGTCACTGAAACAGATAAAATATAATGTGTGTATTTGCGGCTGAAGATAGCTTTATACTGTCAATTATACAATGATGTAACAACTATAAAGCTTGAAACACGTGTACCGCAGAATCCTTTGTGTTTTGTTTTTATTTTTACATTTACAATTTATATATATATATATATATATGAATGGATGGGTATAGTTACGTATATATGAATATATATATTTCATATGTTTGAAGGCGCATGTCTCAGTGGTTAGAGCGCCGAGCTTACGATCGTGAGATTATGAGCTCGAATCCCGGACCGGGCTGCGTGTCGTGCTCTTGAGCAAGACACTTTATTTCACGTTGCTCCAGTTCACTCAGCTGTAGAAATGAGTTGCGATGTCACTGGTGTCAAGCTGTATCGGCCCCTTTGCCCTACCCTTGGATAACACTGGTGGCGTGTAGAGGGGTGGCTGGTATGCAGGGGCGACTGCTGGTCTTCCATAAACAACCTTGCCCGGACTTGTGCCTCGGAGGTTAACTTTCTAGGTGCAATCCCATGGTCATTCGTGGCCGAAGGGAGTCTTGGCTTCGATATGATCAACAATGATAGATATCAATATAACGCTTGTAATGTGATTCCTCGCAGCCGTGTACTTGAAACACCTCGAAAGTAAATGAATCAACGGTCTGGGAAAAAGGAAAGGAAGGGGAGGTCATTAGTGGAACCTTTTTCTTTTTATCAATGAGTTATCAGATCAGGTGCGAAGAAGACTAACAAAACTAGGAATTATTCCTTCCTAACGTAACAGTGCATTAAGTATATTGAACTTCTTGTCTATCTTTCTCTCTGTCTATTTCTCTATTTTGTTCTCTTTCTGTGTCTCACTCGAATAATATACATGCGTATACATACATACAATTATATATATATATATATATATATATATATATATATATATATATAGATAGATAGATAGATAGATAGATACATATAGATATAGATACATATAGAGATAGATAGATACATATAGATATAGATACATATAGATATAGATATATACATACTGATATATATATATATATATACATATATTTCTCAAAGCACTCACGCAAACGCTGTCACAAAACGTAGAGTGTATTACATTAGGATATATGTATATACACACTTGTATATACGGGTATTTATTTGTGATTCGGTATTCATTAGAATACAGAAGAGTATAATATATTTATTATTACTGAATAAATATATGCGTTTGTTTGTGTGTGTGTGTGTGTGTGTGTGTACGTGTCTGTGCAACTTCATACAATTTACACACATACGCAACTATCCATATATGCATATCCATAGTTATGCACAGGACTATATATATATATATATATATATACACACACACATGTATATATATATGCATGTATATGCATGTATGAGGATTGTTGCAATTCATTCGCCAAAAAAAAAATTCGCAGAAGCATGCATTGTTGATGAACCGCTAATTTGCCTTATAAATCTTAACTATGATATAAATTTACATAATTGAATATATTATTGCTCCCGGGTATAGAATATATTTTTAAAGCGAACAATACCGCTCTGCTTTATTCTAACAATATTCAATACTTTCTGTATGTAACCGTATTTCCGTGATTGTGGCTACGCCTGGCCTATGCGTGCTTCTCTGCTTCACATAGATATATCCGAGTGTGTGTGGGACTGTGATATTTTTGTGTAAATGTGTTTTTAGTTTTTATCTTTCTCTGTTTATGTGATTTGCGTATGTTATATACAAGAATGTAACCTGAGGAATATTTTTGAATCACTTAGCTTTTATTGAAATACTCTCCAGAATTCTGTCGCAGCCAACCATATTAGATTTAGAATCCTTTGCACACAATTTCAAATATTAGAATCAAATGAAATATTTTCGTACGCACATTTTTAATGAAAATTTCAAACAGCTTTTGGCTTTTTTTTTTTCTCTCTTATCTCTTTTTGTATACGACTGCGGCTGTGTGTATGAAAGAAAAGAAATATATATGTGTGTGTATGCATGAGTGCGAATATATATATATGTGTGTGTATGTATCTTTGTATATATATATTTCTATATGTAGATATGTGTGTCGGTATTTGCATGCATGTGTTTGTATATATACGTATATTATGATATTTTTCAAATTCATATGTAACACAAATCTTCATGACTTTAATATTATCGTTCTCCCTCTCAGTCTCTCTTTCTACATTTCTCTCTCACTCACTCACTCTCTCTCTCTCTCTCTCTCTCTCCCCCTGTCATTCATGTACGGTCCCTCTCTTTCCCTCTAGCTCTCACACTCCTTTTATCAGCCATTGTCTCACCATTTCAAGAACAACCTCCAAGCTGTTTTTCGTAAGTGAAAATGTTGTCTTGTCTTTCAATATTTAAATCATGGAGCGCTCAGCTTTTTCTGCAATTTTCTACGTGAACAGAGAAATATATTAAAGGAAATTCCAGTTTTCTCCATTGAACAAGTCACGTTATTATTACAGAGAGATTTTACATCGATGACGGCTGACATGGAATACGTTGTTTCTTAATGTTGTTTGGTATCTGTCATTTCAAAATTAAAAACCTCCACATTTGGCACTCAGCACGGTATTTGGGGGAGGGTGTTTTCTTTTTAGTTTACCACATGAGGTCTGTCTACTTGACAGGAACGGATTGAATTAAAATGGAATACAATAAGCATGCAAATACCATTTATGTAAAACCAGCATGCCGCAGATGGAACGGAACAAAATAGAATCGAATGTTAAGCTTTGATATTGTCATTTGCAGTATTGTAGCGTGGCAAGTACAAACACAGAAAAATCTTCATTGATAGAGAGACAGCCGAGATTAAATACACAACAGTTAAAGACACAGCAGTCGCAAGTATAGATGTGTGGTTAAGAATACATTTCCTTTCAAACAACGTGGTCTCGTGTTCGATTCCACTGTGCGGCACGTTCAGACTGCAATTTTTATTGTAGATTAGAAAAGTATGGAGCAAGAATTTAGAAAAGGAATTTGGAAGACGGAAACTGTGCAGTTTCCACCCTGTCACATCATATTTCCAGTGTAACACATCTATAAGTGATTTAACCTTGGACAAAAAGTGCAATATCTTGCCTGCCAACTGTGTATATACTTTAAGCATGGATATATATATATAAATTATAAGCTAGAATTTATGAAACCGTCTAAGGGATGAATGCATCCGTAGACACTACTGGTGCATTACCTAGCTGTGTATAGGCCTTTCTGTAAGGTTAACAGTTGTTGGTAACTAAAATGGTAAACCGTGGTTAAATATATTCAGATAAAAAAAAATGGAACAATTAGAAGTTGATCATATATATATACGTAAGTATATAGTTGTGTGTGTGTGTGTGTGTGTGCACGTATTCTTTATTCTTTTAGTAGTCTCAGCTCAACAGCTGCGTCCATGCTGGGGCGCGCCGTTAGTTTTGCAACAGTTTCATTACTTGAAATCTTCTCTTTTCTACGCCAAGCAGTGGTACAAGTCCATCCAGGATTTTTCCCACCCACGTGTGCGCACACAAGTAAGCACATAAATGTAAAACAATATGGAACGAAATAGTACTCGAGTGTGTGTGTGTGTTTGTGTGTGTGTGCTTAAACGTGAGATCTATAACAAAGATATAATAATCCCTGTACGTATGTTTTGTTGATAAATACTCTGAAGTTCTCGAAATTCTGAGAAAGGATAATTGGATTTAATTTTCATTCATGATGATCTGCCCGGGAGAGGCATTCTACTTATATTTACTGGTATCTGATTGTTGAACATTTATAAGCAAATCCGCTGAAACGTGCGAAAGGAAGCTTTCTCGAATACTAACGCAAATATTTTCAATGGTTCTGATATTTATTTACGTTATAGTCAAGAATGCGCGCCTCGCTAATGCAAGGCTAAACTAATCGAAAAGAGCTGCCAGTACAGACTCAAAAATTGCTCGAATGTACAAATCTTACCATGAAAATAATTTTCAATTTACCGTAGACACAGGGCTCTCTTTTGATTGCAGTCATTCATTTTCACTTTTTACTGGTTTCAGTCACTAAATTGTGACCATGCTGCGACACCACGGTGAATCACTATATCCTCGTACTATTTTAAAGTCTGGGAGTTACTTTATCGTCCTACTATGCCGAATCGCTAAGCCGGGGGCATAAACACACCAACCCCAGTTGTCAAGACGTGGGGGACAAACATAGACACATACACGCATACATGTATGGGCGCCTACACAGTCTCCGTCTGCCAAATCCACTCACAAGGCTTTTGGACGGCTCGAGGCCACGCAGTGATGTGAACCTGAAACCATGTGGTTGGGAAGGAGACTTCTAAACACACAGCCACGCCTAGATTTTCATATGATTTTAATTATTATATTGCTAATGATAGCGTATTTTGTAATTAGTGACTGAGGCCCATGAGGCCCCGAAGGGTCTTCAATATGGTTACGAGACCCGCTCGAAATGGCAGCCATATTACGCTCTACTGTTGATGCATACGTATGAGTCAACGATGAAAACCTGTAGAGTGCAAGTAGCCCTGTTGGAAGTAACGCCAACATAGACAGAAATGACATTTCAGCGTTGTTTATGTATATATGTTAGTATATATGAGCCGATGGGGAAGAGGTCTACATAGAAGTTAAACTCTATAGAAATAGCAGCCAAGTTCCGATACTGTTGATAGCATTACTTGAATGGTCCTTTCCGAAACGATGACCAGAATAGTTGACTTCAGCGGGATTTGAACTCAGAACGTAACGAGCCTGAATAAATACGTCCAACTAAATGTAAATGTTTAACAAAGGCAACATTATTTGTTGTTCGCTTTATCACATGACACCAAAATATTTTTGGTGACCAAAACATGACAGCTACCAATTATAAATGATTATGAAACCATGAGGAACAACGAACCAAAGGTTGCGGGGTCTCATTATATCACATGGCCCCTCCCCACCCATGTAAACGTAGCAACCAAGGTTACGTGCTTAACAATATACCACAACACTAGGTAACCTTAACAACCAATGTTACATGTTTATCAAAATAACATAATATTTGGTAACCCAGAAGGCATCGAGGTGGTAAAATGGTTGGCAGCATTTCGTCCGTCTTTACATTCTGAGTTCAAATTCCGCCGAGGTCGACTTTGCCTTTCATCCTTCGGGATCGATAAACTAGTTACCAGTTCGATATTAGGGTCGACGAAATAAATTTATACCCTCACATAGAATTTTCTGGCCTTGTGCCAACATTTGAAACCAATATTTGGTAACCTTAACCGCTAATGTTAAGTATATATCTACAAGACATGAGATTGTTGTTTACCATAGCAACCAACAGTATTTGATATAATCGTATTTTTTCTGTATTTGGAACTATATCGATAAAACGTTATTTGCCGTCAGCACATCTGACCACACGATAACATTTTCTAACAATAGTGACAAATGTTACATTTTCCTGGTTAAACCTTTTCTTTGCATAATTCCTGACCAACAACAGCTAATAATGAATTACCATAGTCGCACACCTTGACTACAAAACACCACATCACGTCTCTTTTTTTTTATTCTCTTGGAAACACAGGCAGGTAATCATTATTTTGTATGGCATTTAGCAATGTGGGATTTGTGGTAACCAAGACAGCAAATCTTAGCGGTGTTCCATTTTTACTTAATTGTTAATCACATGAAAGTACAATTCACACTTACTCCATTGTCTTGTAATTTCTTTTCTGTTTACTCAATTTATTCCTTTGTTTTCTTATTAGTTATATTGCGATTTCAGTGTTTTCTATATTTCTGCATCTGTGTGTTTTAATATATTTCTTAATGACTATATTTATGGCAGTATTCATTTATTTATTTATTGTTTCTGCTTATAGCTGATCAGATATGAAATCGAACGGAAAAAAAAAGTAACCTGCATCAAACAAACAAAACAATGAAAGAGGAAAATAATTAGTCTAGATTTCCATGTTAGATCTATATCTTTAGGCTACAGATTGGCCAATCAGATAATAAGGTAGCAGAATATTTAAATATAAATTTTAAGCCACTTCCATGACATTATATTGCGCGCGCACACATACGCACGTGGAAGCTATATGTGTGTGTATGTATGTAGGTATGTATGTATGAATGTGTGTATATATTTATTCATATATTTATACACATTCATATATATATATATATATATATATTCATATTCACAT
>NC_142954.1:25671009-25676009 GCF_046866305.1 Octopus bimaculoides
CCCTCCTCGTCATCATCATCTTCATCATCTTCATCATCATAATGATAGGTGTCGTCATCATGAACGTCATCGTCATTAACATCATCATTATCATATTCCTGATCATTATCATCATCATTCTGGTACTATTTGATTATAGTGATGATGGTGATAGAAATAGCGGCAGCAAGTGGCGCTGAATATGTTGGTGGTGGTGGTGGTGGTGGTGGTGTTGTTGTTGTTGGTCTTCTAGTGTGTGAAGGACTTCCGCCCCCCCCCCCGCCTCCGGTTACTCTTCAATGATCCGTTTAGCTAAAAGGACATCTGGACGTGTGTGTGTGTGTGTGTGTGTGTGTGTTTAGGTGTAGGGTTGCGTGTGTTTGTAGCATTGTGTTCCCGTGGGTGTGTGTACTGCCTGCATATGTGCATGTGCGTGCACTCCTCTATGCAGATGCGTGTGCATGCATGAGTATATATATAAATTCGCATGTGCGTTTGTTGCACGTGTCTCTGTGTGTGTGTATGTCTGTCGCTGTGCATTGTACGAGTGCGTATGTGTACAGGTGTATGTGTGTATGTATATTATGTTTGTGTATATATGTGTATACCTTTGTATCAGTGTGTGTTTGTGGTTATAGATATGTAAGTATGTTTGTGGCTAGGCTTGCGTGCGCACTCGTGCATATGTATGTATGCGTTTATGTATGCGCGTTGTATGTCCATGTTTGTTTGTGTGTATATGTGTCTGCATGTATATATGCTTTGCAAGTGTATACAAGTTTGTGTGTATCGGTATACATGTGTCTTTGTGTGTGTGTGTGTGTGTGTGTGTGTGTGTGTTAAGCTACACTAACAAACTGCAAAAATCAACTGATATTCGGTTGCTATAAAAATTACTCCCCTCTAAACATCTCCCAAAACATAGACGTTCATTTTTTTATTTTATTTTTCACATTATTTCTATTATTTTTTTAATATTTCATGTTTTGTTTTTTTTTCTTTTTTTAAGTTGTTTTTTTATCATTGTTTTTAATTTGTTTTGCTCATTTCATGTTGAATATTTTGTTTTTATGGTCTTTTTCTGGTATTGTTGTTGTTTTCTTTATCGTGTTGTTGTTTTTTCTCCTAACCTCTAACACCCCCCCCCCTTCTGCCTTTGCTGATCTTTCTGAAGTTCTTTGAATCAATTAGAAAATTAAAATTAATTCTAAAATTTATATCAATAACTGCAGGCATTAACAGCTGTCTGTTTCCTTCTGCATAAATTGGAATATTTGGTGGATTGCAGAGGAAAGAATTCGGTCATTTGCCAGCAGAGTAGGAACGTGTGGAAAAGAGAGAGAGAGAGAAGTACAGAGAAATGGAAAGAGAAATAGTGTGTGGGTGTGTTTGTGTGTCTGTGTGTGTGATAGAGCTAAAAAGAAAGACAGTAAAAAAGATAGACGTAAAGAAAGCTGCGTAGAGGTAGAGAAAGAGAGGGAAAGATTAAGAGAGAAAGAGACGAACTGTTGAACGAGAGATAATGAAGGAAGTTTCACCAGTCGCAGAACAGAACCGTTGGAAATGGTTTAGTTACACTTTTGCTCTTTAACCCATATATGCCCATAAAAAATTTCACTGTATTTAGATTGAACGTTATGGTAAGCTTTCACAATCTGGAAGAGAAGGACAGTATGTAATTTTTAGCTATGGGTGTCGACTACCTCCTGGACATTTTGTATGCTCAACCAGATGCTTCCCGGCAAGATCCTATCCAAACAAGTAGGAGCAGTAAAGATTGTTTGCCAACATAACATGCAGTCCTGGTTTAGGGCTAATGTTGATGTAATTTAGCCCCCAGAAGACATCGTCTCCAGCTGGTTATACGACATAACCTAGAAATCGCGATACACAGATATTGTTTTGAGCTGAGTGGAGGTGCTAGATTCCCTTGTTCGAAAATTTAAGGACACAGATCGTGTCGAATAGCCAGCTGGAGACGATGTCTCCTGGGGCTAGATTACAGCAACATTCGTCCTAAACCAGGACTGTCATGTTATGTTGGCAAACAATCTTTACTACAAAGTACAGTAGCTGAATATCTCACATTCTGAGATTTTTAAATAGTAATATTCCAAGTGGGAGCAGGTTTTGCGTTGCGAAAACACAACCAGGGGGTATATATGGGTTAAATGTTTCAGTCATAGAACTGTGGCCATGTTGGAACATCATCTTCAAATGTGCTGCTAATTATATTGAATCCCGCGTGAATTTTCAAAACTGAAATATCAAGCGTCACGATCACAAAGTAATAAAAGGAGTCTTTTACTAGAAATAGTACACAATTCTTCCTTATATCACAACTTATACTTTTACATGGCGCATGGGCACATCGACTAAGGTAGTCATAAAGAGGAAGTCTCAAAGGAGATTAACGAATACATCGCTATGTATTGAACCATGACTTTGCAGTAAATAAACCGTTTTCAACGGCGCTGTACAAGATTGCCTACGACTAGAATATTCAAGAGCCTCGTAATGAATAGAAATCAAATATTAAACATTGTTACGAACGAAAAAAAATTATATTCAGATAATTTCTCATTCGTACGATGTCAATTAGAACACCGCTCGCTGGCTTTGAAAACGAAGACAAAAAAAAATAATTCGATGTTGTCACGTGACTGTTTAAAGCGTACGTAGTATGATTCTGGTGTGCTATTATGATGTGGGCGGAATATAACGACTATTCTGTAGTAGTCGTTGCCATGCGGTCGCAAGAAAGGCGGTCCGGTGAGATGTTGTGTGGATTATAGAGTGGTCAAGCGGTCTAAGGTGCTGCGTTAAGGTCGCAGTCGGATTTACCGATGTGGATGTGTGGTTTCAGGACCCTCAGCTGCAGAGTCCATGGGAATGTCTCTCTACTGTGGTTAATCTCCTGTCCGATCTAAAGCACTGGATTCGAGGAGGTAAGTGGTCACGTCCTAAAATTGTGCATGTGAACGGTGGGTGGAAGTACCATGGGTCTAGACATTTCAGGTTGAACACATCTGTTGAAAAAGATACAGGGGAGGACCTAGGAACACACACACACACACACGCACGCACGCACGCACGCACGCACGCACGCACGCACGCACGCACGCACGCACGCGCGTTTGTAAATACAAAACAATTCAAAGCCAGAATGACGCACCGTCTCATTTAGTGACAAGGGGAACAAGCTTCCTAAGCACCGGTCATAGCCAGATCACCAGTGACCTCGCGTTTACATTGACGCTTGTCAGTGGCTCCCACCAGCGCCTCAAGCTGGGAAGGCGAGTGGAGTTTAATCCAAGATGAGACCCACTGACGAGTGTTAATCTAATCGTGTAATCACTGATCCGTTACTTAAGGACTTTCCCTTCCGTGTCCGTAAATAAGACGCAGCGTTATTGTGGCTATGAGTCGTTTTGACTCTTATTTCTTGCAATACTGGTGCCGAATAGCGCCCTCGCTTGCTTTAGTGACGTATATATCGTTGTCTTTCGGTTGAAACATTGCTAACAATCCGCCCTTATTATTTATTATATATACACATATATATATGCGTATACGTTCATTCACGCACACACGCACATTGTGCTTGTGTGTATGTGTTTATGCCCGTATTATGCATCCTTCATGTATATGTGCGTTTGTGTATGTTTATCTCTTTGTGTTTTCAATTTAGTCTAAGCTTTGACCGACAACCTACTTCGTAGCAAAGCTGTGAAGGAAGGCATGTTGTCTTGTTCATCATTCTTTAAGGCTTTAGGTCGTGCAGATATCTGTCTGCCTGTATGTATGTATGTGGAGTGGAGTGAAAGCATTTGAAGAGGCCAGGATAACACAAGTCTCAAAAGAGATCTAAGGAAGAATGTAACGATCGAGGTGAATGACAATGACCTTTTGTGTGCACAGTCTGTGACAGACCATACCTGTCTTTTGCTGGTCTCAAATCTTATCTGTGAATGCATGAAAAACGAACCTCTACCAACTATGCTGCCTATATGTCTGTGCACACCTTTCAATGCAGTGTATGCCAGAAGGTTTGCAAATCCAACGGAGGCCTCAAAAAACATTTTAAGATCCACAAAGAGCAGAACTTATCTGTAGGTTTTGGTTGTCCAAATCGGAGATGCAATCTATGTGGGTGTCTTTTCAGAACATTGTCTGGTTTAAAAAGCAACATCAGATGCCATGATGGTTCTAAGGTGTAGGTACAGGAGGTGGTCAAACTCTGCATAAGGAGTAGACAACCGCCATGTATATATATATATATATATGTATGTATTTTAATTATTCAGTTTTATTTAAAGATTTCTTACCGGTAGAGAAAGAGTCAGTTTCTAACCTACATCCGAGGCTGCTTCATTGGAATCTCAACAAAACGAAGAGGGCATTTTCGCATGTATTTGTGTATATGGGCAATATTTCGAGTCACCGCATGTGCAAATCTGTACGCTTTGTTATATGTATGTATACATGTGTGTATATAGGCAAGCACACATGTTTGAATGAAATAAACAGCGAATGAATGTGAACGCGAACGTGAGCTGTGTACTTAAAGATTTGCCGTTCCTTTTCGACTGCAAACCAAACATTAAAACGCATAAAGCAATTCCAAAGAGTCAATTTGTGATAGGAATATTCTTAAAAATAATAGTATTAGATATTTTTTCAATATATTATTATCATTATTATCATTAGAATATCATTATAATGAATTCTGATTCTTCTTATTCTTATTATCATGATTATTATTATTATTATTATTATTATTATTATTATTATTATTACTAGTACTTTAATAATCAAATATGAAATATAGCGAATGGGCACAGCGTACTATCAATCTATTTAGAAATTTCTTCAATATTTATTGCAATCTCGGTATTAATATAATTTTCTATATTCTTTAATTTTTATTTATTTATTTATTGGCAAACCTTGAGCTTCCTTCTCAATTAACAACGAGTGATGAATTATGTATTACAAAGTTTAGTGAAGCGTGAAGATAA